>NC_059197.1:38528004-38828004 GCF_020615455.1 Coregonus clupeaformis
AGCCTTCCTGTCCATGTGGATCAGTAACACAGCCTCCACTGCCATGATGCTGCCCATTGCTAACGCCGTGCTGAAGCAGCTGTGTGACACAGAGGCCCAGGCAGAGGAGAGGGAGATGGACCTGATGGCCATCAGGGGTGGGGCCGGGCCTGGGACTGAGGTATCTAAGGGCCAGGAAAACCAGGCCTTTGAGATGGGTGACAAGGAAAACAGTATTACCATAGGTGTGTGTTGTTAGGAGGAAGTGGTGTGTGTGGGGCGGGGGGGGGGGGGGGGGGGGTGTGTATGTGTGTGTCAGCATTTGTTTTGTGTTCATTAGCCTCAACACCATCCATTCTAGGTTTCTCAAGCCATTCTCAAATGAGAATACAGCCTGGTACCACGAGACTATGTGTCCATTAGTTCGCTATGAGCTTTCACAATCACAAGCTATTCCACATCTTTCTGTTTTTGTAATAAATCATATCTCCCTTATTTGGCAGATGATGGAGGTGCTACTAAATATACAAAGGATGTCAAGCCCAGGGAGAATGGGGTCAAGTTAGGTAAGTAGAATACAGTATGTGTTCTCTCAACATAAGTGTTCCTCAATCATGGTCCTTGAAACCCACAGGGTGTAAATGCTTTTGTTCCAGCCCAGGACTAACATACCTCATTCACACCTGTTGTGGATTCCATGAAACACCCTTCAGTAAATTAGTCAACCATTTATCTTAGTAGAGGAACACATTGATAAGTAAGAGATATTGCTAAGTTATTGATAAGCTAATTTAGGATGTGACCTTATTGATTTTGTCCGTTCAAGACAAGATTGTTTGGACTTATCGTCTCGTCTGGCTAAGATAGAATACAAATTACACGGACGCATTGAACATCATGTTCAATATCACCACCAGATACTCTCAATCCCTGTTTCTTGCAGACTCCCTGAAAACAACAGGTGGGAAATCTTTGCCCTAAACCCTTAGTTACCCTTAGGAAAACTTCTGACAGACTGACCTCTAACCCCTGAACATTCTGATTGGCTGACCCATGGTTCTCTCCCCACAGAGCTAGAGGTGGAGGAGAGCCCGGAGGCGAGGGAGAGGAGGCTGAAGAGGGAGGCTAAGTACCTGAACCTGGATAAAGGCATGAGTCTCAGTGTGTGTTACGCTGCCAGCATTGGAGGAACAGCCACCCTCACCGGCACCACCCCGAACCTTATCCTTAAGGGACAGGTCGACGAGTACGTTTACTGTTTATAAAGGCTTACTATGCTTGGGTAGTATTACAAGTAAATACAGTAAGATACCCATCTGAGTAGCTCTCATTAAACGGTTTATTGTGTGTGGATACAGTATTGCAAACCGGTTTAGCAACTGTTCTTCTCTGGGAGAACTGTAGTGCCCAGTCTACTTTGCTTACAGCAGCTAAAGCACATCCCTGGCTTGGGAGTTAGCTAACATCTCTGTCACTTCCTCCATAGAATTAGAATTCCGTGCACTTTCCCGTTCAAAGCAGCATTTTGTGGTGGGTGCACCGGCCCGGCGGCCATATTGGGTGTACCTACAGCACAGTACCCTTTGGAATGTTTATGTAACTGATGCTAGTTCTAATTCTATAATTCTATAATTCTATAATTCTTTCCCCACAGAATGTTCCCAGGAAATGAAGACATCATCAACTTTGCCAGCTGGTTTGGTTTCTCCTTCCCCAACATGGTTCTGATGCTGATCATCTCCTGGCTGTGGCTGCAGTTTATGTACCTGGGCTGCAAGTGAGTCCTTCTTTCCTTTTATGTTTTATCTCCAGTCAATAACATCCATAACATCGTCTCTTGGCAGGAAGCCGAAGCAATGTAATTGTGTGCCTGCAATCCATGTTGAAAGACGACACATTCACCAACATAAAAATGCTATATAATGATTAAGCATAGTAAAATAATAGAAGTTAATGGTTTATGGTTATATTTCACTTATATAGAAACTTCATTGTCCATTTATGTTATACATTGACATATAGTCAAAGTAGATAAAAGCCTATATAAGACCCAGAGTCCTATATAGTACTGTATAGAGATCTCTGATATGTCTCGAATCTATTTGGCCCATTCACCCACAGCATGAAGAAGTCGTTTGGCTGTGGGACGAATAAAGATGGTGACAAGGAGGCGTACGAGGTGATGAAGAATGAGTATAAGAAGCTGGGCAGTATGTGCTTCGCTGAGGGCTGTGTCCTGGTGCTGTTTGTCCTGCTGGTCCTGCTCTGGTTCACCAGAGAACCAGGCTTCATGCCTGGCTGGGCCACTGTACTCTTCAACAAGGACAAACCGTGAGTGATAGATCAGTATGTTCTGTGTTGTAACTCCTATGTGTTATCTCTACTTGTCACTCCCTGTGCTTCTGCCTGGTTTTCCCTCGCTTATTAAAAATCTGATAGCTTTCTGCTGTGTATCCCAGTCTTTGCTCTTTTCCGCTTTCTAATGTAAGCTAACAATTCAGCTGTACACATAATGTGAACGTAAACTGTAATTACACTGTACATGCCTATGTATCTACCATATCAATACATAGGAACACATTGAGAAATGAGACCAAGAGACATTGTTTATATGTAAATGTTTATGTCCCAGGTATGTCACTGATGGCACAGTGGCCATCCTGATGTCAACGCTGTTCTTTGTGATCCCATCCCAAATACCCAGATGTGGCGGGTACTCTGAGGATGGTATGTGTGTGTGTGCACATTTGTGCATGTGTGTGTTTTTTGTCAATATATCTATGAGTGGTGAGAGTACACAGGGGCCCTGACCTCCAGGGGGCCCCCATTGATTTTGTTAGTCACTCTCACTCAGATATCATATTAACATGGCATAAGTCATGGCAAAATGTGTAGAATTGCAGGAAATTAACTTTCAAACTTATAATTTTCTCTCCGCCGCCAGGAGGGGGGCCACTAAAATGTTTTGCCCGCGAGGTGGGGAGGCCCCTCAAACAAATCTCACTTAGGGCCCCCAAAAGCGGTAATGTTTTCATGAGCTTGGGTCCCAGGAATTACTCATTTGGGTCCCAAGCTGAAAAGGTTTAAGAACCCCTGGTATAGAGATAAAATCTTTCTGACTCAGTGCTTTGTAATCGTCCTGATAGCACCCTCACTTCCCAGGGCTAGCACACGCTCGCACATTCATGCACACGCACACACACACACACACACACACACACACACACACACACACACACACACATACATACTCCGATACATATCAGAGGGCTGCAGCGTGATAGCGCTAGCCTCAAGGTCAGCCCTGCCCTACACGGCTATATTTTCTCTTCTGCCCTTTCCCCGAAACAAATAGCTTTCAAATCAATAAATGACTCGTGGACACTTATAAAGGGATATAATTATTGTTTGGATAACCTTTTTTATAATTTTTTATTTTATTTTTATTTTACAAAAATATTTATTCACTCTTTATGCGAACACCGGAATAATAATTATCACTGAATTATCACAGTAAATTATTGTAATGTTTGTTTGTGTCAATTAACCCCATAAGGGATGGGTTGCCAAATGGCGATTTGGCACGAAAATAAAAAGTTATTCATTCATTCATATAATACATATTCACTTGTCTCCCTCTGTAACCTAAGCTGAGTTTAGTGTTCTTACTCCTGATAAGTGACAAGGTCAAAATGGCAAAACGGAGTGCTCCAGTAATGTAGCTCCTGCCTCAAAACGGCGGCAGCTCAATGTGTTTGGCAAATACATGGGTGTCACAATGATTAAAGGCACTTAGTGAAGAGTTAGAGTTTTGAGTTTGCGAGGCAGACTTTAAAGTGCATTGTCATGGCTCTTTGACTTCTGTTTTTCCGTTCCTGGCAAGGGGTGTTTTTGTGGTCATGTTAGTATCTAGGAGTTATCGATGGCCTTTGCTCCCTGAGTAGCAATGTAAGTAGGCATAAGTTAGTACAGTTCTATCTAGGACAGAGTCCTGTACATCGTAACAGTATAATCTCTGCCCATATAGATTTGGACAGAGATACTGTACACTTTAATAACACTGTATCTTCTTAACTACCATGTAAATACACAGGTCTTAGGGACCGTAGTCTTGCGTTACCATACTACCAAGTTCCTGCAGGAGTGCCTGGAATCGAGGCTATAAGGACCGTGATGGTAAACCTTGTGTCATTTTCCTGTGTGTGTCTTGTCCCTATAGGAAAGCCCCTGAAGGCCCCTCCCACCCTGCTGAACTGGGACGTGGTCCAAGAGAAGATGCCCTGGAACATCCTCTTGCTACTGGGAGGAGGCTTCGCTCTGGCCCGGGGCAGCGAGGTACCGTCTGTCTGTGTGTCTGTCTGTCGGTAGGTCGGTCAGTCTGTCCAAATCGGTCGGTCTGTGTTTTCATTTTTTAAACACAAATGATTACATTTGTGGATATGTTTTTCTCTGTGTGCAGACGTCTGGTCTGTCTCAGTGGCTAGGAGAAAATCTAGCCCCCCTGCAGTCCATCCCTCCCTTTGCCATCTCCTTCCTCCTGTCTCTACTTACCGCCACTTTCACTGAGTGCTCCAGTAACGTAGCTACTACCACACTGTTCCTGCCTATACTGGCCTCTATGGTAAGAGCAGACAGAATCCCTTACAAATTCACATACACACACCCAGGCAACACACGGTAACACACATGTCCAATTAGCAAACCTGGATCAATGATTTTAAGTGGTGCTAGATTTAGTTTGGAGTTTGTCCTTTTGGGACTATTCCTTTGGTTCCATTTTACCGGGAAAACTAAATCAAGGACAGCTAAGTATATGACATGTGTATTTGACCCAGGTCTGGCTCTTAGGCCTACACTATATGTTAATTTCACCTCTTTGACCCATGTGTGACCCTGTCTGTCTGTTCCCAGGCCATAGCCATTAAGCTCCACCCACTGTACGTCATGCTGCCCTGCACCATCTGTGCCTCGCTGGCCTTCATGCTGCCGGTGGCCACACCTCCTAATGCCATCGCCTTCTCCTATGGCAACCTCAAAGTCATGGACATGGTACGACCTACGACCATTCACCCTTCACCCCTCAACCCTCTCCATACAGTAATTTGTGTAGAGAGTGAAATACTATCCTGGATCCAAACTGAATTTTTCTGTTTCACTGTTTCAGTCTGGTCATCTCTTCATTGTAAAAAACACTTTGTGACAATTGCTGATATAAAAAGGGTTTTATTCTGTAAATACAGTAAATGTGATTAATTGATTCAGTCATTGAAACCAGTAGTGAAACAGAGCAATTCACTTTGGATCCAGGCTAGTAGAATACATGGTTGTGAAACATTCAGTCTGTGACCCATGTTTCTACCTGTTTTTCACCGCACTGACAACAGGCGAAGGCTGGATTCATTCTGAACATTGTTGGTGTCATCACCATCAACATCGCCCTGAACACCTGGGGAGCAGCCATGTTCAATCTCAACACCTTCCCTGACTGGGCCAATGTTACCACCATACACACCCCCTGATCTGGAGACACTGGCAAGGAAGGAAGGAAGGAAGGGAGGAAGGAGGGAAGGAAGGAGGGAAGGAAGGGGAGAACAAAAACTGGAGGAGCAGAGAGCAGAGGGATGGGAAGAGGAGAGAGATGCTGTTTGTACACCTCTATCTGGGACAGGCTGTGAACAGAAGACAGTGCTGATGGTCAGCCCACTCAGTGTGTTCTAAGGCTACTACTGCATGTATACACACTCCATATAACAACACACACAGTATCTGTCTACCGGATGGACTGGTACTCCTCCTCCACTCTGTCAACGTTTTGATTGATTTGAATTAAATTAATTTAGATTAATCAATTGAGATGGTTTTTGTACAGCTAAAATATGCAGGTCATATTGGATCCTTTTTCGGATTGCCAAATCTGTTTAAGCTTAAAGGAGCGGACACAAGAGGGGGAAATACTGTGTGTCTGTTTGGGGAATAGAATACACTAGAACACAACAGAATAGAATAGAATAGAATATAACTTTATTTGAGGTTAGGGAACTATAGGGGTAATCTATGAGATAAATAATGTTTCTTCTGATTACGTTATTATATCAACAACAACAAACAAACAAATATCTATTTAATGTGAAAGGCAATCTGTTTTGGAATACAAATGTTATTTTGAAGTCAGGAAAACCATCAGTGGCATATTATTATGAAACGTTTTGCTGTTAGTCCTTACAGCTGTTGCACAAAATGTATATTTTTGATTGTTTCGACAGTGTTTATGTATCATGTCTACTGTATTAAATGATGCACACAGAAAACCCTCAACCCTTCCAAATAGGAGAATAATTTCAAGTGTCCAAGCACAGGCCATCTCAAGCGAAATCAAAATGTTATTTTGGGGATTTTTAATGATTTGTATTGGTTTTAATTGTATTATAGTTCATGTATGATGATGACATTACTATTTGGTTTGCACATTGATTTCTTGGTTCATACATTTTGTGTCACTGCTCCCTTCATACCCACTTCCTGTATGATGGCAGAATATGGGGCACAGAAGGCAAATCCTTTCTATTTCAATGTTCTTATTGCTGTTTTCAATTATATCGCTTTCAAATCATTCAGAATCCTTTCAAAGCAGTAGGTAAAAGATAAAGGAAAATACAGTACAAAATAATAATTGAGGGTAAAGAAGGAAATGAATAAAATAACATTCAAATTTATAGAATGAATTCAAGGAACCACTGGCAGGGGGCCATGTTAATTGGACGGTAGGATAGGATGATCTTTGGATGACCTTTCCATGACCTAGGGTCATCAGGGCGGCCGGTAATAAAATGAGATGTAAAAACATTTCGGTTATAATCTGGGTACCATTCTACCGTGATCATTGCATGGTAGTGTCACTCAGAGGCAAACAAACAAGAGAAACACTCAGTGGTCCCATGCATAATTGGGTGGTAGGGTGGTCCCATGCATAATTGGGTGGTAGGGTGGTCCCATGCATATTCGGGTGGTTCCTTACAGCAACTCTGTCTTGCGGAGAATAGAGGAGAGTGACGGACGACTAACTACCACAGTTCCTATAACGGGTGAGTCATCATCATCGCCTTTCAGACCCTTTCAGCAGATCTCTCTCTCTCTCTCTCTCTCTCTCTCTCTCGCTCTCTCTCTCTCTCCTCTCTCGCTCTCTCTCGCTCTCGCTCGCTCTCTCGCTCTCGCTCTCGCTCTCGCTCTGCTCTCGCTCTCTCGCTCTCTCGCTCTCTCTCTTTCTCCCTTTCTCTCTTTCTCTCTTTCTCTCTCAATGGATCTCCTTCTCTGTTTCCAAAGAGGGGCACTTTGGGTATATTTCTATACTTATTTTGTCAGTCGGGCCACTAGTAGGATGGATTACTTGAAAAGGACTTTGTGACAACTGCTGATGTGAAAAGGGCTGTATACATTTGATTTATTTATTTATTCATAAATGAATGAACGAAAGAGGAATTTTAGTTTTAGGTCCACCACACCCCTGTCACGGCTCAGGCTGAGACACAGATGCAGACACAGGAGGCGGATAGTACGAGTCTCAGAGTTTATTACAGAACAAGGGGCAGGCAATCGATAGGTCAAGGCAGGCAAAGAGTCGTAATCCAAATCAGAGTCAGGCAGGTACAGGACGGCAGGCAGGATCAGGGTCAGGACAGGCAGAAAGGTCAGAACTGGGAAGACTAGAAAAATCAAAAACTAGAGCACAGGAAACACGGGAACATGCTGGTAGGACTTGACGGGACAAGACGAACTGGCAACAGACAAACAGAAAACGCAGGTATAAATACACATGAGGTAATGGGAGACACCTGGTGGGGGTTGGAGACAATCACAAGACAGGTGAAACAGATCAGGGTGTGACGACCCCCTACTGAGTGGTGTTTACCTAGCCATATATTGATCCTCCACTATGTTTGCAATAGATGCAATATATTTTCTCCCTGTCATCTCAGACAGTGCAGGTGTTACTGGAAAGAGCGTATGAAATTAGTCATTGATTGTGGATTGATGATGATTATTGATGACGTTTAGCCTATTTCTGGTGGTGCACGCTTCAGAAATGGCCTTACTTGACTTTTAAACCCCTTTACTCTGTGAGGAGCATATAGGTCATTCACACATTTTCTGTAGGCTACCACACTCTGTTTAAGATAAGGTACACGTTATATTTTTAAGTTGTGTTTTTTCTTTTCAAAGAGAGAGCTAAAATAAGAAACCTGCATAATATTGTTCTAATATGTCTGCTGGGTAGACAGCTGCATTTTAATTGCATATAGGATGTGTCCCAAATGGCGCCCCATTTCCTACATTGTGCACTAGTTTTGATAGGGCCCAGGTCAAAAGCACATATGGTGCCATTTGGGATTTTCCCATTGAATCACTGGGAGGGTAAATAAATATGTAATTTATATTCCTTTACCATGAGCCAAGAGTGGAATCACTAAGTTATAAATCTATTTAGGTTGCCCTGGGGGCTGGGAATGTTCTCTCCAGAGTTTTAAAAGTCATAAATCATATTATTTAAGGACACAATAACTGGAATCTGGAATATGATTTTTCTTCTCTTTCTGAGTAAACCAGGTCATCAACATGTTACCTCTCTCAGCTGCCTCTCATATTGGCATCAAATATCATCAAGCTACCCACATACAGTACCCACAGTCTTGTTCTATAAGAAACACTATGTTTTACATGTGTTATAAACATCACTTTGTTATAATAGAATTGGCAGTTTACACAACTTTAGCTTCCAGCTCTCTGCCAGCTCCCTGGCATCAGGATTGTCTGTAGTCAAGCTACCCTGCCTGGCCTGATCTCGCTGTGTGTGGCATCTTCACCTAGCATGTCTTACCTAGGTTACCAGCCAAGTGAGAGCAGAGCTCTGATTGGCAGCTCTATATTATTTCCAGGGCAGCTGTTGTCAGGTGTGTCCAGGGAGCACCCCTGTCAGCACCTGAGCCAAATAACCACAATTAAAACTCACGGCAACAGAGTTGGTGATTGATTGAAAGTTCTCATTCACCAAAGAGAGATAGATATGTATGTGTGTCTTTCGGAGGGTTTGGGTTAAAAGCGGAAGTCACATTTTGGTTGGACCTTGTGTGCAATTTACCAATAAAGTGCTAAAGTGATCTTTATAGGTAATTATTAAAATGATCTATGCAGAGCCTCAACCAAACTGGTCTGTTCTGATTTGCTGAACTGATTACATATAAGAGTTCTAGATAAAGGATGAGTCATTCTGATGACATAGCCCACTTATTCCAACCAATCTCTGTTGCAGAGGCAGTAGCCAAGCAACACAACTGAGGTTTAGGTCAAGTAAACCAGTCTGTTGTCCTTTATCTCGTGTGGGGACAACCATCTTATGTTTTCCTTTCTCTTATGATGTTCAAGTGGTGTTTGTTGGTATAGCTTGATTTATTCATTGGCAGTGACCCTACATTGAGAAAAAATAATGTGTGGGATTAAAATGAACTATGTATTGTAGTGATGACATGGAAATTACACAGGCAGGTAAATGTAAACACACATCATTTCAGAGTTTACTAACTGGCAACACTTTACCCTAAGTAGCCCCTATACCTATGTAACATACTTTAGGTATGTAACACAAGTGGAATCCCAGGGTTGATTGAATCCTGATCTAAGGATCTTAGTTGTCTAGGACCTGGTTGATACAATTGTAGCAAGGCACAGGGTATAATTCACTTCACAGAAATGTATGTTTCACACTCTATAACCATGTAATAACATAGCAGTTACACATAGGTATATAGGCACATTTTGTTACACATTTTTGCGACATTAATCATTTCAGAGATTTTCATGATCAGTTTGTTTTGATGAGCCTGTCTGGAGCATGTGCCAAGGTGGCTACCAACGGAGAAGGATTCAAGACTTGAATTCACTCCACCCCCCTTCCATTGCCCGAAAAGAGACCATTCTAGTAAAACAACAGCAAACAAGGACACCTCAGTGCTCCAGGACATTTTTTTTCTCCCCAAACGGTAGTGGGGTTTGGTGTCATTTCAATAAAGTGCCCTTTAGAAAATTTTCCCACATTACACCTCTTCAGAAACCCCTGATTCTGTCAGGCTGCGCCCCCTGCGGCTACTTGACTGTGTTGAGAGGTTGGCTGAGACCTCCCACTGTAACCTAAGAGTTTATTCATCAGTAACTTATCCCTCTGTCTATCTATCATTCACCTCAGCCTTTCCCTGCTGATGAGGACATGGTTTGAATAATAAGGTAGCTGAGAGAGAGAGAGAGAGCGAGAGAGAGAGTGAGAGAGGGAGGGAGGGTAGGATAGGAATTTACCTGTGTTGACATACTTCTTCCACTCCTTTCTCTTACTTTCTCTCTCTCCCTCTCTCCCTCTCCCCCCTCTCTCCAGCTCCCTCCCCCCTCCTCCCCCTCTCTCCCTCTCTAGGCTCAGGTGTTGGTCTTGGTCCAACTGTCAGTATAAAAGTTTGGAAGAGGTCTTCAGCGGTTCAGTCCATCATTTCCTTTTTCCCTGAGAGGTCTTCTGTCAATGAGAGGATCAACGGGTCAACACCTCTCCTCTACCCAGCGCCACTCAGTCTATCTAAACCAGCAACCACCTTCGCATGTGACCAGTCTCACAGTGTGACACACCTGGCACTTCTTCTCTGAGCCTGTGCCGTCTGCTCAGCACCTGACCGCCTGGCACCGCATCCGCGACACAACTGGACACACCTGGGTACGTCTAATCCAGCCGTTTCATTAATTTACTTAGCTAATGCTCTTTTATGCAGGTGATGATTTTTTGATGCAGGCGCATCAAACTGTCAAAAATGTTAAATCTGCAAAAGAATTATATCAAATAATAATATATTGCCGTAGCAAATGAGAGCCCTCATGCAATCAAAGAACAGCAATTAGTGTCAATAGACCAAACTAGCTAATTTAACTAATGTGCTATACAGGCTCTTATGATTGGTGCAATTACACAGAGAGAACCACAAAAAAGTGGTGACTTTAGCAGTACAGTAGCTAGGCCTTTGGAACTTGTTGTGACAGGTTTCCTTCTATGTATCTCATAGCTCTCTGCTGGGCTGCCTTGGGTTGGATGAGGGCCAAACAGAAAGAGAAAGAGAGAAAAAGAGAGAGACAGTGAAAGAAGAGAGAGAATGAGCATGAGATTAATGCTCTGAAGGCAGCCTTTCAGCTCTGATTCCTACTACCACACTCTTCTTAGTCAATATCGCTTCAGTAGTATTCTTCAACAGAAGAATCGCTCTGCTGGAAAGTGTTCCAGGTGTATAGGCTAAGCCATGTGGATTATGTGAATCTGATCAATTCTTCTTCTTCTTCTTCTTCTTCTTCTTCTTCTTCTTCTTCTTCTTCTTCTTCTTCTTCTTCTTCTTCTTCTTCTTCTTCTTCTTCTTCTTCTTCTTCTTCTTCACCAGACTTGACTGGAATGATTGATTGACACTACGAGATTCAAAGAAGATTCTGTGGCCTACTGTACAAGGCAGAACAAGATTGTTGTCGAGTCAAGGAGGGTGAGTTGAGCATCTCTAAATGGTCAAGAATGTGAAAAGGTTGGAAACTTTTGAGCAAGTATGCCTAATCTATGGCATTACACCTGTCTGTGCTTCTAACCAGCTATTGTTTCTTTATTAAGCGTGACATGCCTGTGAAATGACACTGACAACTCATGTACGGCATGTTAAGGCCCACAAGGAGGGGACCTTGTGTGGTGGTTGTGTGTTTGCTGGGGTGACACTAGTGTCAAAAGAAAAGCTGTGTCGTTGAACAAAGATGAGTCTTGTCTTCTTACCTGCCCCTCTGATGTTTAGCGGTTGAAAGGGAACTGACTAATGACATTAAGCATGTTTTAGTTGCCCACTGGCCCTGTGTCAGCCACAATGGACTGAGTAACTA
The DNA here is from genome assembly GCF_020615455.1 of Coregonus clupeaformis. Classification (NCBI taxonomy): domain Eukaryota; kingdom Metazoa; phylum Chordata; class Actinopteri; order Salmoniformes; family Salmonidae; genus Coregonus; species Coregonus clupeaformis. Next base: position 38,539,915 of record NC_059197.1, read on the forward strand.
TCCCTACTGTATGGTCAATTTAGCTACAGATTCTTCCTACAACTAACACATTAAAAAATATTTAACAGATTTAACTCATTACTGTCAATCCAAGCATCTGTGACTTTCAAATATATGGATTAGGTGTTATAGAGCCAAATGATAAAGGATAAGCTCTTGTAAGCAAATATATCTATCATGTCAGGGTTAGGGATATATTAGCGTCCGCTCCCAGGCTCTGCTACCGATGGTGAGTTGAAAGCCTGTGATGAAGGCTAGGGTTATATAGCATAACAAAGTTAGAGTCAAGGTAATCTAGGTCAGGGGGAGGTGCAGAGACAATTGGATCATCTAGAGAAATCCTAAGAGGTTAGAATCGTTAGCATGACAGCTGTCAATAAATCTCCAAGGGGGGAAAGGTTATAATGACATCTTTACGACAGATTCATGACAGGTTCCATCATGACATAATGACATGGTGCCTGGGAACTGAAGGATTCTGTAGTTTACATAACATTAATCTTGAGCCTGAAATTGTATGGATACTTTTTTAGCGGTGACAATAAGAAATAATAAAAGGTAAGAATACGAACACAAAGTAAATAGCTCAGTAGAATAAACCTTTTAGCATCCTCAAGTGAGGGACATCAAAGAGATTAACATTCAAAAACGTGTTTTGAGTCTTTTGTTTACAGTCTTTTGTTCCAGCCTTTCACTAACACCTCATTCAACTTATTGTGGTCTAAATAGTAGATGATGAATAGTTGAACATGGTGTTTGCTGGGCAGGAATAAAACCTTGCACACAGGGCAGTACCCTGGGGCAGAATTCACCCATATCTGTATTTTAGAATGACCGTCATATGTTACAATGAGCTGACAATTCTGCATGATAGAGAATAACATGTGGATCTACTTCTATCATTGTGATGTTGCACACTGCTGAATAAACTCCTGACAAACTCCTAGGATAGGGTGATTTTCCTGGTGGACGGGAGGTTCCCAAGTTCTTTCCATTTGTCTGGGTGATGGGGTGGGATGTGCTTCAACCTGAGGAGAACAGAGCAGAAACATAAGGCCAAGGGAGGAAAAATGAACCTCACTGCTCAAATTTCAGTGCTGGTTCAAGTTGTTGAGAACCACAACTACCTTTGTTAATGTGCAATTGTTTTGTAAACAGTTTGACATATTCATAGGCTTGATCAAGTTGTTACCGATTTACTTTTAATTGATCATTTCATTATTCAAAACATTTTATTTATATGCAATGGTGAAACACGAGGGGAAGGGAAAGTGACGAGAAGAAAGTTTGCTAGCTAGCTAACGTTAGGTAAACAGACACTACATGCATGTATTGACTGATCATGTAAGAATGCACAAATAACTTGGCTGGCTAGCAAGACTAGATTGAACTGGAACATTTTCTCCCAAGCGGGGACTTCAGTCCGCCATTAATTCAGAAGTTTGGGGAATTTTGCTGTGTTGCAAGGTGTTATGGGATAGCCTCCCCGGCGAAGGGAAGGAAAAGTATGCTCCCATGCGTACTTTGTTTTCCAGACCTCCCAAGTACGCTTATAGAAATTCAGGTAGACTTAATACATACTTGTCTTTTCACGTTCTTATGTTTGGAACCGCACTTGAAAAAATACAGTTGACTTCCGTACTCGCTATATGCTCTAGATAGAACACAAGTATGCATTTTGGAACACTACCAGTGTTTGTTTGACTAAATAGTAGTCAAACAAAGAAATAACAGGAGCGCTGTGATTTGCAAATATTACTGTATCACATTGTTGACATCAGCCCAGCCAGCACTTTCACATGCAGGCATGAGAGCCTGTACTGAGAGCAGAGCCTATGGGATTATGTTTTTGCCCAGTTTCATGGTCCTACCCAATGGTATGTTTCAATAATACACTAATCCAGTGATAGGGCTTACCCAGGAAAAACTTCACACAAAATGACTAATTCATGGTAAACAGGTTGGAGGAGCACCCTACATACAGTATATACTTTATGTACTGTATATCTAAATTCCTCAAGAAAAGCATATAGTTAAGGGGCAGGAAACAGTAGCCAAAGTATTTGCAGGCTTTTGTTCCAGCCCAGCTCTAACACACCTGATTCAACACATCAACTAATCACGATCTTCAATTTAAACATGTATTAGTTGAAACAGTTGTGTTAGCGCTGAGTCAGAAGTTGCCCACCCCTGTCTTACTGTCTGTGACATGACATATAGGAGCATAGAGATAATGCACAGAAGCTTATAACGTCTGTGATGGATGAATTGGAATGTCAACAGGTCACAAAACTGTAAGTAAAGTGAACGAGGGTTAAGTCCCCTGTATTTGTTCTTTGAGATAATATTCGTTTTCTCCCCTCATCTCACTGCTGGCCCTCTGTGCTTTAGTTATAACAACACAACACAGGAACCGACAGAGCAAAGGAGAAGAAAAGAAGGAGATTAAAAGAAGTACTTCCTAATTACATGATGGATGAAAGTGAAAAGGTAGACGTTCTTGGTCCATTAGAACTGCCAGTCAAATGGTGTAAAGGTGAGGGTTAGTTATGGCAACATCTCAGGACTGGGACAGCTGAAACATGATCAGAAACAAGTACACCTGGGTTCAAATACTATTTGAAATCGGAAAATACTTTGAGCATTTGCTCTAGCTTGCCTGCAGTACCAGATGGGTGGGTTTTACAGTTTGGGGACTATTCTATTGGTCCATTAAGCCAGGCATGCTCAATCAAGCACAGATAAAGTATTCGTAATTATGTCAAATACCATTTGAACCCAGGTCTGCCAGAAACCAGTGCACCATTCAGCTTTAGAATAGCTTTAAAGAGGAATTGGACACTAAGAGGAAAACCAACACCACTGTATCAAATGATTCACATATATCCTTTTTTCTTTAAATCAGATGGGAACCATTCATTCATTAATTTTGGCTCGTAAATTGTGGGAATATCCCCAGGACAAACTGTGGACATTTTGATATCTGATTTTTAATGGGTCGTTGAAGGTCCAGCCCTTTTGTCAGAGGTCACAGTGCACATATAAACAGGGATGTCACACTATGGTCCTCAACCTCCCACAGATCCCGCTCCACCAAGATTCCAGTTAACCATCTATGGCCAAAGAAATGACAGCACAGTGTTTTTTTTCTCTTGGTCAGCCATTCTTCCTCGTCAGCGCAACTCCAAACGGCCAATCAGAGGTTTGTGTCAAGCAGGTCAAAGGCTCTGTTGCTGGAACAGAACAAAGGCTGTCTCAACTCTGACATTTCACTTCCTTTTTACTCCTGTATGGAATATCTCTCTCTCTCTCTCTCGCTCTCTCTAAATTGGGTCGCCGTCAATAATGGCTGATCCCTGGCCATGACCCTACTCTCCGAGGGTGTCTCAGGGGGAGTTGGGATATACAAAAAACACATTTCAATTTCACACTTACAGGTTCCCCACATGCAGGTAAACAGGACAAATATAAGCACCCCCTATTTGACCTTTTGACACACACACACACACACACACACACACACACACACACACACACACACACACACACACACACACCCTTCAACCCACCTCAGCAATAGCTGGTTTTGAGTGATCTAATCTTCACGGTTTGTTGCCCATTTTAATGAGCTTTGAGGAGTGTGTGTGTGTGTGCGTGCGTCTGTGCGTGCGTTTGTGTGTATAAGTGTGTGTGTATGAGGTTGCCCTTCCTGGAACCTCTGCCACGTGTCTCACACCTCTGCTGGGATCTGATAACAGAACTGTAAACTGATGAAGATGGAAAAGCACCTTGCCCCCTTCTATAGAGGCAACTTACATTATCCCTCACCATTGCAAATTACTGAGGAACTGTTTGGTGAACATGGGGCCAGTTTCCTGGACACAGTTTAAAAGGATACTGTGAGATTCTGGCACTCTGGCGATTACCATTATTATGTCTCTGTGTGCAGTATGAAGGAAGTGAGAGGTAGTTTCGTGAGCCAATGCTAACTACCTAAGTAGCTCAGCTGGTAGAGCACGGCGCTTGTAACGCCAAGGTAGTGGGTTCGAACCCCGGGACCACCCATACACAAAAAAATGTATGCACGCATGACTGTAAGTCGCTTTGGATAAAAGCGTCTGCTAAATGGCATATTATTATTATTATTATTATAAAAACTCCTTAATTGCCAGAATCTCGCAGTATCCCTTTAAACCTAATCCTAGACCAAATGTTTCTCCATTTAAAGTGCTTCTTAGTCCAAGATTAGGCTTAATCTGTGTCCGGGAAACTGTTCCATCGAACCTACAGTACCCATTCCTGTACACTAAAAGATCACATACTGTATCGCCCCTGGTCTGTAAACAATGATAACTCAGAGATGCCCAGAAGACCACTGAGATTTTACACTGGGGTTAAATGCTGTAGCCTACCTGAAAGGTACAATCATACTATGAATGACCCAGACTATGAAGGATACAATAACGATATCATGTAACGCATGGATGACACTGGCAAGCATCAACCACACACAGATGAATCATACAAGCCACTGTGCATACAGTCCATGTCATGGATCTGTGAAAGCAAGGCACGACACATTCCAAATCACATGGAGAAAAAACACAAGGAATGAGATTGTGACTCATAACACACATGTTGAACTACACTGAGTGTACAAAACATAGACATTAGGAATGCTCTTTCCATGACCAGGTAAATCCAGGTGAAAGCTATGATCCCTTATTGATGTCACCTTTTAAATCCACTTCAATCAGTGTAGATGAAGGGGAGGAGACAGGTTCAAGAAGGATTTCTAAGCCTTGAAACAATTGAGACATGGATTGTGCATGTATGCCATTCAGAGGGGGAATGGGCAAGACAAAATATTTAAGTTCCTTTGAACGGGGTATGGTAGTAGGTGCCAGGCGCACTGGTTTGAGTGTGTTAAGAACTGCAACGCTGCTGGGTTTTTTATGCTCAACAGTTTCCTTTGTGTATCAAGAATGGTCCACCACCCAAAAGGACATCCAGCCAACTTAACACAACTATGGGAAGCATTGGAGTCAACATGGGCCAGCATCCCTGTGGAGTGCTTTCAACACCTCGTAGAGTCCATACCCCGATGAATTGAGGCTTTTCTGAGGGGGTGCAACTCAATATTAGGAAGGTGTTCCTAATGTTTTGTACACTCAGTGTATACCACACCCCAAACTCAAACTTTTATTTTTTTCTCATTGCGATCCAATTACGATCTTGTCTCATCGCTGCAACTTCGGGAGAGGTGAAGGTCGAGTCATGCGTCCTCCAAAACATGACCCGCCAAGCCACACTTCTTAACACCCGCTCGCATGTTTCTATTCTTCCCAGGTGCAGACTTCCTTCTAAGCACACCATCATGTCTACAGACTCTCCCAGCTCCACGTTTACTCCCAGTGCCAACAGGTCCTTGACAACGACACCAGCCCTTCAGGCCTCCTCCCTACGCACCTGTGAGCCTCCAGGGTCCTCCCTCCAGCAGATGGCGCACTCACAGGTACCAGAATCCACTGAAAACGGTTTATTTTACAGTTTCACCCACTTTCACCCAGAAAGACTCCAGATGGAAACACTCCCTCCATTTTGATTCAGGCCAAAGCCATGCATGCTTTACCCATCTCATCTCCTTTTCTGCACCTGCATTGGGCTACTGTTCCTCCAGAGGTCATTCCAGAATCCACACTGTGATCTTAGTGAATGAGCCCATAGCTGTTTGATTAACCAGACCTCGGTTCAAGTAGTATTTGTTATCTTTCAGATACTTTGAGCGTTTGCTTCAGCCTGCCTCGAGTGGTAGATGGACAGGTTTAGAAAAATGTAACTTTTTTTTTGGTTCCATTGGTTGCTTTTCATTGGTCATTTTCATTGGTTCCATTGTGCCAGATAAAGTCTTTGAAAGAAAATGAATACTATTTGAACCCAGATCTGCTTGCAACAGAGAATGTTTATGAGTGAATCTAAAAGGATGTAAACTATCTACCTATCGCACACACAGGACCTTTTCAAGGACAAGATGCCCTGGAGGAAATGTGTTAAGTTTTATCCTGACAATCACGTTTCTCTTATTTTGGACTAATTAATTACCCACCCCTGGGGCAGTAACGTACCAGTAAATACTGGAGATCTCTATCTATCTGGAGATCTAAATACCCCCCAAACAGACATGATGTGTTTAAACAGAAATAATGTTTGCGTCCCAAATAGCGCCCTATTCCCTAATATGATTTGGAACACAGACAATGCCAGGAGATAAATGTAGTTGATTCTTGGCTATTTCCACTTGCATTGTTTCATGATTACAGATTCTAGCCAGGAGATTCTGGATGTTGCTAAATAACCAGCTAACATATTGTATATTAATCTCCCCTCAGTGTGAGGAGAGCAGTTCTGTGTCATTTACCACTGCCCAGCGCGAGAGAGAAAGCGCCACCTACAGACAGAGAAATGCCGCTGCAGAGACCTGCAGGAGGCACAGCATTGATGGAGCCATGGTAACACAGAGTCAAAGGTCAAACTTAGGGTCAGGGTCGGCTGACCGCTTCCACCCCTACCGACGTCAGTTCAGCGATGGTGGGGTTGCCACGGATTGCCTGGCCCCTGGTCCCCCTGGGTCTCGTCCCTTCGTCTGTCTCAGAGAGGTGGAGGCTCCAGATAGCTTCACTGCCACACACACATCTACCAGTGAGGAACAGACATGCTGGGATCCATACAACGGGAGTTTCCAGGCTTCCAGACTGATGGTATGCTACAGTGATACTCATACTCTAAATGGCTATTCATTCATAGTACACACCAACAGCTGAACTGTACCATTCCCAGGTGTACATGGCCATCGGGGAGAGCGCCACACGTAAGCAGTTCCCCATAGACAGATCTCTCATACACACCTACAGCCCCCCCCCCCCCCACACACACACACATCACAATGATACTAGTGCTGCCAATGAGTTTCCTCAGATATCATTACTTGTATAATGGGTTTATCTTCATTAATTCCCTTCATTCAACACAGCAGGGCTCCCAGCACTCTTACCCAGAACCACTGGCTGCACCCGAGGAACCTTCCTGCTTCCTGTCCCAAGGCCATGCCTCCTACAGCCCCCTAGCCCCACTGCAGCAGGTGAGTGGGCAGGACCAAAGTACAGGGGGAGGGGTTAACTTAAGGGGGGGAGGTTCTGAGCTTATCTCAATAGGGTGGTTTTGGTAAGCTATAGAGCGCAATAGTAATGGTGTCTTTTTGTAGGCACTAACGGAGGCTAACTCAGCCATGACCAAATTAATGGGGGTTTTGTAGGGTTTTTGGATAAATGCTGAAAATAATGCAGAGTGGCGCAGTGGTCTAAGGCTGTGCAACTAGAGATCCTGGTTGGAATCCAGGCTCTGTCGTAGCCGGCCGCGACCGGGAGACCCATGGGGCGGCGCACAATTGGCCCAGCGTCGTCCAGGGTAGGGGAGGGAATGGCCGGCAGGGATGTAGCTCAGTTGGTAGAGCATGGCGTTTGTTGTTGTGGGTTCGCTTCCCATGGGGGGCCAGTATGAAAAAAAAAAAAAAAATGTATGCACTCACTAACTGTAAGTCGCTCTGGATAAGAGCGTCTGCTAAATGACTAAAATGTAAAATGGTAAACACGGTTTTCGGAGATCTTACAATATATGTTTTGTTCTATGAGATAATCTTCCTCCGCTAACGTAAACATTTTTGAATTTTGAAGCATTTATGTAATCAAAACAAGCACACGAACCACTTAAAGGCTTCATAATTCATAAATGTCATGTTAACTGACTAATATTCTCTCAATGAACAAAACTCATTTCTGTTTTTTAGGACTACAAACTGGCAACCTCTGTTGGTTTGGGTGGAATTTTGGTGCTGTATAGGTTGGTTGAGATAGAAACCACCTACGGTACCTCATATATTTCCAAGGGTTAGTGCCATTCTGCCAAATAACTTGTCAAATACCTTGCCAAGGAAAATAACACTTTGCCAACAGGGCTTGGTTATATCATACCGTGAACTTGTGTACAGTATAGGCTTTGCAGAATACAGCTGTGCGGTTTGGAAAAACCTCACTGTGTACACACTCTGTTGCTAAAGTAATACAAGTTCTGCTGTGACAATGTGTGTGTATGTATGCATGCACGCGGGCGTGTGTCCGTGTGTGTGTGTTCTCTCTAGTTCTCACCAGGTGTGTATTCTACCAGTGGACAATCCAAAAGTTCTCAGTACTCTCTCCAGTGCCTCGCCACTCCAACCCATCAGGACAGTAGCATGCAGTCCCTCTTCCCCAAGCCCATCTACTCATACAGGTGAACACCGTACTTCGATACTCCATACATGTGCATAATCACAATCTACAGTATTACCAATCCGTACAATCAGGTTTTGGACTTTGGTGTAACATTAATTATATATTAAAAACCTTATTAAATCAAGACCTTATTTAATCAAACCCATTTCTCACTCTTCATCACTCTTCTTTCTCTGCATGTTTGAAATAATGTTTACAAGGTGAAGCAAAAAGAAGTTGAACTGTAAGCATGTCAGTTCTTTAACAACCCCTAAAACCAGTTTACCAGTTTGGATTGAAAAGGAACCCAAGTATTCGGTGTTCAGCTATGATTTCAGTTAGTTTCTGCACATTTTGTACTCTGGTTTTCTGAGGACCAGATGGTATATATATTTCAATAATGATTTTACCTAAACTCCTATCAAGTATCAACATTACATAATAATAAGAAGATGTTCATGGAGTCTTTTATCACCTTTATCCCTCAGGCTTGCAGGTGTGAGGTGGATGGGGTTTGAGGTGGATGAGATGTGAGGTGGATGGGGTGTGTGAGGTGGGTGAGGTGTGAGGTGGGGGGGGTGAGGTGGATGAGGTGTGAGGTGGATGGGGTGTGTGAGGTGGGTGAGGTGTGAGGTGGATGGGGTGTGTGAGGTGGGTGAGGTGTGAGGTGAATGAGATGTGTGAGGTGGGTGAGGTGTGAGGTGAATGAGATGTGTGAGGTGGGTGAGGTGTGAGGTGAATGAGATGTGTGAGGTGGGTGAGGTGTGAGGTGAATGAGATGTGTGAGGTGGGTGAGGTGTGAGGTGAATGAGATGTGTGAGGTGGGTGAGGTGTGAGGTGGGTGAGGTGTGTGAGGTGGGTGAGGTGTGTGAGGTGGGTGAGGTGTGAGGTGGATGAGATGTGTGAGGTGGGTGAGGTGTGAGGTGGGTGAGGTGTGTGTATGTGTGTGTGTGTGTGTGTGTGTGTGAGAGAGATAGACCATGCCCTAGATCTACACTGGTTCTGCATGTATAGCACAGCCTCTTATTCAAACCCACTACAAATACAATTTGTGCTTTTAATTACGATAATGTCAATTCTATCTACCATACTTATTTTCTGACTTTTTCCTCAGAGACTGAATTAGTATGATAATGACAACTTGAATGTCCTTGTTTCCTTTTAGTGTTTTGTGGATGTGATCATGGATCCTTGTCACGAATGATGTACACTCTTAGAAAAAAAGGTGCTATCCAGAACCTCAAAGAGTTCTTTGGCTGTCCCCATAGGAGAACTCTTTGAATAACCCTTTTTGGTTCCAGGTAGAAACCTTTCTACAGACGGTTCTACATGGAACCCAAACGGGCTCTACCTGGGAAAAAAAGGGTTTTACTATGGGGACAGTCGATTAACCCTTTTGGAACCCTTTTTTCTAAGAGTGTACTGTACATGTAATGAATAAACAACACTGTGATGTTAAATAATATAATATAATATACAATAATAATATAATATTGACTACAACTGATTGACTACACTGACTACAATGTTTGTCTTCTATCCGTAGCATCCTGATCTTCATGGCTCTGAGGAACAGTAAGACAGGGAGTCTCCCGGTTAGTGAGATCTACAAGTTCATGACTGAACACTTCCCCTACTTCAAGGTACAGCAGGAGGACATTATGGCTTCTCACTAACCCAACAGTCATCTCTGTGTCTTCATAACTCTTTCATTATTCTCATCCTATGTATTTTATCTGTGCAATGTCACAGGCAGAGTTGTTATAACTATTGCAATAAATCCTTCATGCACTGAGAAATTGTATGAACTTTGCGTCAACTAACTTTCCAAAATGATACAAGGACACACAAGTGACATGCTTTGGGCATAACCACACTTGTAAAGTAAATACCTTAACTAATTAAATGTATTTACACGTGGTTTGAAAGACTCTATCACTGAGAGATCGATGCCTGCTGATCTTCAATGGAGAGGGAGAGTGAGAGAAATAGAAAGATAAATATCGAGAGAGAGAGAGAGAGAGAGAGAGAGAGAGAAACCATATATTTTCTTTAGCCTCCATAGATGAATGAGAAATGATACTGTAATACTGTATATAGATCCAACGGTGTGCCAAAGCAGAAGCAGCCATAGCCGTAGGCTAGCCTCGTCCCCAGCCGTTTGTTAGGCATCATCAACCCCTACCTATTCTATACAGAATACAGGCGTGGCCTATAGGACCTAGTCAAAAGTAGTGCTCTAGGGAACAGGGTGCTATTTGGGACACAGCCAGTGTTTAACGAGGCTAGCCATGGGCCACCCCGGCTGATACCCGTTAGGGCTTGATCAGTGTCTTCCCATCCATCACGGTGGTTGTAGACCCATGAAATGGTTGGCTGTTTGCTGGCTGGCTGGCGTAGGAAGAGGAGGAAGGTGCAACGTGGCACTGCAACAACTTTGGCTCCTCTCCAGCCAAACATACAGTAGGACCTATGACTGAGAGATTGCCTCTGGGGGGTGTGGTTGTGTGGTTGTGTGGTTGTGTGTGTGTGTGTGTGTGTGTGTGTGTGTGTGTGTGTGTGTGTGTGTGTGTGTGTGTGTGCAACGTGGCACTACCACTGCTTTGGTTCCTCTTGACTTTTGACTTGATTTTGAATTACTTAATTGGTTAGGGTTTCGGCAGTTGAAACTAAACTCAGCGTTCTGCCCACCCCGTTTCGGTAAAAAGCTGAGGGATGTGGTTGGACAGAGCTATGGATGCAAATACTGACCATCCATGACATCAAAATGATAGTTTTCAGCTGTATATTGTTTGTTTACATTGAATGTTTACAAACAGTGGAGTAAAATAAGTGCATATTTTGGGTTCTGAACTAACTTATATTATATTATATTCTTCAAGGATATAATTGAAAAGTCAAAAAATGTATACATCAATCGCAAATAGCCCCTACAAGGAATTCATAAATATGTTAAATATACTTCAAAGCAATAACTTGATTATTTACACAGCTACAAACTGTACAGTAGTATATAAAAACGGAACAATTAAAGATTGGAGAAAATGTATCCCATTGAAAATGTACAAATACTGTTATTGCACATTTTTCCTCTCCTTTCTGTCTCTCAGACGGCTCCAGATGGATGGAAGAACTCGGTCCGCCACAACCTGTCTCTGAATAAGTGCTTTGAGAAGGTGGAGAATAAGATTGGCAACTCTTCGCGTAAGGGCTGCCTGTGGGCCCTCAACCCAGCCAAGATAGAGAAGATGCAGGAGGAGCTACACAAGTGGCGCCGCAAAGACCCCCTCACTGTCCGCAAGAGCATGGCCAGGCCGGGTAGGTGGTCTATACATCACAGACAAGGAGTCCCCTGAGACCTGGGCTATGTTTTATTTGCGCTTCCTCAAAGTTCAGATGCCAGTGTTTTAGATGAAGGGTAAGCTTGGCAATCCTCAGGTCCATCATGGCATAAATTACACCCTAAATAAGATGGTTCTATGTTAGTCAGAAATATTCAAGTACAGCTTGTGCTGTTACAGACAGGGCATGTTACCTTGGAGACCAGCATTCTGGTGATTCTATCCACTCAGCCTTTTTGGCAGCTTTTACAGGAGATAAATGTAAGGTCATCTCAATTTACCCACAGACTCACTCTCTGTCTCTCTCTCTCTCTCTCTCTCTCTCTCTCTCTCTCTCTCTCTCTCTCTCTCTCTCTCTCTCTCTCTCTCTCTCTCTCTCTCTCTCTCTCTCTCTCTCTCTCTCTCTCTCTCTCTCTCTCTCTCTCTCTCTCTCTCTCTCTCTCTCTCTCGCTCTCTCTCTGTTTTATCAGATGACCTGGATCGCCTGTTGGGGGAAAGACCAGAGAACCTGAAATCTTTACCTTCCTACCACAACCAGACCCCACTGTCAAGATCTACCACAAACTACAACCCTACCCCTTCCTCCTTCACTCCATCCCAGCCTCGAGAGCCCTGTCGCCCTCTCCGACGTCCCCTCTACCCCCACGTCCCCCCTCCCTCCCTGACAGTCAACCAGCACCCCCGCTTCCTGCCCCCCACCACCCCCCACCCCTTCTCCTTCTACTCTCCCTGCGGACAGCAGCCTCCATCGGGTATCCCCCCCAATGTGGGTACCCTGGGTTCCACCCTGGTGGAGCAGACACCCTCCACCTGTACTGCCACCATGCAGGCAGAGTATGATGTTGGGCCCAGGAGCATGCAGGAGCTACAGCTAGATGGAGATGCTAGTAACGATATCGACACGCTCAACCCCAGCTTGACTGACCTGCAGCTCCACGGTGAGAGAGAGAGAGAGAGAGAGAGAGAGAGAGAGAGAGAGAGAGAGAGAGAGAGAGAGAGAAAGAAAGAGAGAGAGAGAGAGAGATTCAATAATTATTTTTATACAATCTGCAACAAGATTTACAACCCTGTTCACTCTCCTCTCAGGTTACTTGTGGGAGGAGCTGAGAGAGGACAGTCTGGCTCCTGATTCGCTGGTGGCAATCAGCCCCTCACCCTCCTCTTCCCAGCCAACACACTTCCTCCTGGGGTCCAGTCTGAGGAGCACCGGTCCTGTCAACCAGACATCAGAGTTGATCTCCGTCGGGCTGGGGAAGGAAGAGGAGGAAGATGAGGAGATGGGGGGAGGATGTGGAGGTCCATCAGACCTCCATATTAATGGACAGTACCACACAGCCTACCCAGGTGTAGAGAGCTTGGCAGGTTACCTCACTTCCATGGGAAACACCCCCATACCTCTGCTTTGAAGCCCAGGAATGGGGCTCCCTTCGTGGAATAGCTCACCAAGACCTTCCCCCTGGACCTCCAGGGCAACTCAAGATTGGGGTTGTGAAGGTCAAGACTTATCACAAAGGGCTCAGTTTGAAAGTGAATGTAGCAAAGAAACAGTGACAATATTGTGCACAGTTTGATCACAATCAAACATTATATTTTGCTTTGCTTTGAACATGCAGAGCATGTTGACTCAATTTGTCTACAATGAGCCTGAATAGAATGTGTGAGCAGGGGTTCAGGTTTTATCATAACCTTGTTAACAATATGTTTTTATTAATATTAATGACTGTGGCTGGGTCAAATTCAAGACTTGACATTCATGAGAATGAATGGATCCAAAAGCTCATGACACACCTGACTGTTCAGTGATTAGGAGTAGAGTGCAGTACCACCTAACTTCACACAAGATGGCAGCAGAGAGCTGTAGTGACAGGGATTTATGTAATGGAACGTTAGAGTAGTAGACAGAAAAACAGTGCTAATGACATTTCTTCCTTATTCTACACTACAGAGAATCATATCTGTTCTACACAATACATTTCTATGTTGAACATTCTGTGAAGTCACATTCTCCTGAATAAGCCCCCTGGTGTGATATGTTCCCACTATTGGAATTTGCATTTTATACAGTTTATGGTGATGAGATGATTCAAGCCATCTGGTTTTTAGCTCAAATCTAATGAATGTAATTATAAAATTTGTCTTAGCATAATTTCTGATACGAAACAGAAAACATACTCACTGTTTACTCAATTAACTTTCAAAGCTTTCTAGCTAAACTTACCATTGAGGATGGAAGTCAATATCAAGGCACCAGCCAGACAACTGTTCTCAGGCCTTCCTCTGGTTCCTGCAGGCCCTATCTAATAATTTAGCTTCCATAATTATGAAAATTAATAAGGTGACATCACCTTACCAGGCCCTTTTTCTTGTGAGACGTAACTAAGTACATAGTAAACTGTCTTTGATTTATAGCTCTTGAACTGATTCATGATTTTATATTCTAATCTAGACTATTTGTTCTGCGTCTATCTATGCAATTCATTTTTTCTAATTTCTGTCCATCACAAATCTAACCAGTCATTGTAAAACAACATTTGTTATAACTGACTGTTCCCACATATTGTAGCTGGTGTCATCTTGGTATCAAGTGAAAAAAGACCACAAGACGCATTTCAAGACTTCCCAAAAAACCCACATATATTTATTTCTCTGAGTGGCATTTCAACTGTCCAAACTTTACATAATTTTAATTTACAATAACCATAGTTCTTATAAATAAATCTGCAGATCTCTTGAGACTAAATAGTATGTGCTGGATATCAAAATGAATATCTGATTTTGAGTTCCTATATGACTATCCTTCTACTACTTTTAACTCCTCAAAGTGGCTATTTAAAAAAATACTTTTGAACATAAAACTATGAGTATGTGGAAATAAACACGACTAGGGTTGCAAAATTCCAGTAACTTTCCTAAAATTCCCAGGTTTTCCGGAATCCTGGGTTGGAAGATTCCAGGAATCAGGCTGGTATAACAAATCCAGGAATCCTCCAAAAGGGACTTCTGGAAAACCAGGGAATTTTGGAAAAGCTAGAATTTTCCAGCCCTAAATACGACACATTCACATTAAAAGAGTACCTGTCCCATTCTACGACGTACTGTATGCTAATGGCATTCAACTGGTTTCTACTGGAATGGTGATCGACAAAGAACCTCATCAAACGGCAGTACTAACTGTAAGTCGCTCTGGATAAGAGCGTCTGCTAAATGACTAAAATGTAAATGTAAATGTACTATTCCTATCAGTGACAATGAGTCATTCAGAGCTAATTGATATTTATTTGAAATTCAATTAACTTTTATGACTTTCTTTAACAGTAAAAAAAAGTAGCAGAACCCTAGTAGAAATATATAGGTTCTGCTTGCTCGACTACAATACATGTTTTGATGATGTCAGAGAATTGTGTGTCTGTGTCACTAGGTCCTGCGAGAGACAGCTGGTCTGTCTGTCTGTCTGTCTGTCTGTCTGTCTGTCTGTCTGTCTGTCTGTCTGTCTGTCTGTCTCTGTTGTTTAAATAGCTAAATGTCAATGAGACGAAGTGCAAATAAGCAGACCCTCTATCTCTC
Source organism: Coregonus clupeaformis (assembly GCF_020615455.1). NCBI lineage: Eukaryota > Metazoa > Chordata > Actinopteri > Salmoniformes > Salmonidae > Coregonus > Coregonus clupeaformis. Next base: position 38,555,126 of record NC_059197.1, read on the forward strand.
TATCTCTCTATCTCTCTATCTCTCTATCTCTCTCTATCTCTCTCTCTCTTTCTCTCACTCTTCATTTTTTCTGTCTCTCCTTTTTCTTTCTTTCCCGCTCTCTTTTTCTCTTTAGCAGATTGACTGAGGCCTTGAGAACACACTGACTAGACATTCAATCTCACTCATTGTGACTGGCCCTTATATACTGTCCTGGTTGTGCTTTTATTTTATCTAGATCAGGCCACATCAGATGTGTCCCATAGCGAAGGTCTGTGTGTGTTTATGTATGCTAGAATGTGTACACATCTACAACACTCTCTATCAGACACAGAAACACAAGTTGAGAGGTCATTGCAAGAGACTGGAGTAGGGGATTGCAATTGAGGGGATAACAAGCAATGGGGGAATTCTGATTGGAGAAATAAAGCTGCTGAGAGTGAGAGAGGCTGTCCATCAGTCCTGTTGCTTGTGACCTGTCAGTCCGTCCATACGTCTCTCCGTTCGTCATCTGTCTGTCTGTCTGTCTGTCCATGGTCCCATGGGTGGGTTTGAGTTGGAGTTGGGTTGGGTCTAGGTGTCTAGGGGGGTCCTGTGCTCCTACGGACTCCCACTGTAGGAGTAGTCTGCCTTGTTGTGCATCACCAGCTTGTTGTCCACAAAGTAGAAGCTGTCAGACTGCGTTTTGTATGGGTGAAGGATCATCTCACGCACTGAGGAAGAAGAGAGAGGAAGGACACGTCAGTGTGTGTGTGTATGCGTGTGTGTGTTTGAGTGAGTGTGTGTGTGTGTGTGTGTGTGTGTGTGTGTCGGACTGTGTCGTATGGGTACAGGAAATGCATGCTATGTCTGCGTCTCTGTTTCTATGTGTGTCTATACTCACTGATGTCCTCTGACAGAGGGGGGAACTCGTAGATGTGTTCACAGGTGTTCTTGCTGCTGGGCATACAGAAACCAAACTCAAAATCAAAGCTCTTGAGGAGCTGCTCTCTGAAGTAGTGCCTCTCAATCATCCTGAAGTTGTTGATGGGCATGTCTCCCACTGTGAACTCCACACTGTGTCAGAGAGAACAGGGGGACAGAGAGATCCGATAAACTATTGGAAACACACTTATACACATCATTTGTTTGTTATAGTTTGTTGCAGAACCAAAGTATAATTCCATGTTTCCTCATTTGCCCCCTCTACAGTAGCCCTTTCCTGCAGTCAAATGACTAGTGGCCTCATGGGTGGAATGTTATTCATATTTTTCATAATTTCATAATTAATAAACATTATTTTTTTTAAACTGCCGGAAATCTGGTGTTTCTATGTCAAAAGGTTTTGTTATATTTCAGTCTTCTGTGATGTATATAAAGTGTAATATTGGGATGCAAACTCCAAATGTAATACATTTCAACTCTATATCTGACATGGTACAGCTGTCTTCTTTTCTTTAAGCCCATAACTATGTGTGTGACGTAGATTTGTTTAAGACTACCAATAAACCCTCTGTGAGACCCTGACTTAGCCCACTGCAGTAAAAGGTGAATTAATAACAACTGGCCTGACTGTCTTTTTTCTCACCTCTCTTTCTCTCTCTCTTTCTCCCTCACTCTGCCTCCGTTTTTCCCTCTCTCTTTCTCTCTCTCTCCCGCTCTCTTTCTCTCTCTCCCTCTCTCTTTCTCCCCCTACTGTATGGCCTTCCTGCCTCCTTGGTATCTGTCACACACAAACACGCACACAAGCACGTAGGCACGCACACACACACACACACACACACACACACACACACACACACACACACACACACACACACACACACACACACACACACACACACCTCTCACTCTCCGAGAATAGCCCTCCCCATCTGTCTGCTCTCAGAAGAGAACAGCATGGCACTGAATGGCCACCACACCACCACCCTTACACACCCACACCCACTATTGGCCATCTTAGCTGTGACTTACGTGGCTCCGACCTGGCGCAGCTGCAGGAAGGCAGGGGTGAACTGGTAACGGACAAAGCGGCCTCCGTTGGGGTCAAAGTCCTTCTTTTCGCCCGCTGCCACAGTGTCACAAAAGACACCGCGTTAACAAGCCTGCTGTTTTGAAGCACGGTCTCTCTGCTGTGTACCTCTCTGAATAGACACTGTTTCAGAGGCTTAGATGATCAACTCACACAGCGAAATAACCCCTTCTCAGTGGAGACCTAGCTAACAGGAGTAATTAATTCATGAATCATGCATAATACTGCCTGGGCCTAGTTAACCCAGAGGTATATGCTGCTCATACATACAGTAGGTCTTAAAAGCTCTTCGTCATCAGAGGCTATGAACTGTAGTTTAGTGCCACAAGTCATATATCCTAGGCTCTAATAAGAGAGCATATTTATTTATTTATTTTTATTTTACCTTTTATTTTTAACTAGGCAAGACAGTTAAGAACAATCTCTTATTTACAATGATGGCCTACACCGGCCAAACCCGGACGACGCTGGGCCAATTGTGCACCGCCCTATGGGACTCCCAATCACGGCCGGTTGTGATATGTTAACATGTATCTATGAATATGAATATGTTAGGGAACACAAATACTAACGGTTATATATAGCACAGACAGGCCTATTACTTACCTGGTGCTGGTGGTTTGTTGATCTCAAACAGCACCGTCCCTGTCTCCATGTCTCCATAAAATACATTACCAACATATAGCTTATACACAGTACATGTATCTAATATCTGTGCTGTATAATACGGTAGTTTCAACATAGCATGTACCTGGTGCAGGGGGTTTGGTGATCTCAAACAGCACCGTCCCTGTCTCCATGTCTCGGATCTTGAACCGTGTGAAGTCGATCATGTGAACGTTTTCCTCTGGGGAACATAGGTAGTCTGAAACAGAAAGGGGACAGGACACCTTTTAGTCTGAATACAGTAGGGCTACGTACTCTACAGAACACCTTTTAGTCAAAGGAATGAACAGTAGAAAGACTATGTGATACTTTTACGATACTTTTGTTTACATTCATGAACATTCTAGAATTGCCAACCTCTTGCATACAAAATAGACCAGAAATGTTTAGTATATTAGTATAAAAGTTCACTTTGATCAAATAAAGGAATATAAAAGCATGAAACTTAGCACACTTGTACACCTGGACTACAAGTAATAATATCTATGTTATATGACAATTATGCAGTTGTTACAGCCTTGTGCATACTGATTCAGCTCTTCCAAAACATGTCCTCATAGGAGAACCCTTTTTGGTTCCAGGTAGAATCCTTTTATGTTCCATGTAGAACCCTCTCTGTGGAAAGGGTAATACAGTGGGGGAAAAAAGTATTTAGTCAGCCACCAATTGTGCAAGTTCTTCCACTTAAAAAGATGAGAGAGGCCTGTAATTTTCATCATAGGTACACGTCAACTATGACAGACAAAATGAGGGGAAAAAATCCAGAAAAACACATTGTAGGATTTTTAATGAATTTATTTGCAAATTATGGTGGAAAATAAGTATTTGGTCACCTACAAACAAGCAAGATTTCTGGCTCTCACAGACCTGTAACTTCTTCTTTAAGAGGCTCCTCTGTCCTCCACTCGTTACCTGTATTAATGGCACCTGTTTGAACTTGTTATCAGTATAAAAGACACCTGTCCACAACCTCAAACAGTCACACTCCAAACTCCACTATGGCCAAGACCAAAGAGCTGTCAAAGGACACCAGAAACAAAATTGTAGACCTGCACCAGGCTGGGAAGACTGAATCTGCAATAGGGAAGCAGCTTGGTTTGAATAAATCAACTGTGGGAGCAATTATTAGGAAATGGAAGACATACAAGACCACTGATAATCTCCCTCGATCTGGGGCTCCACGCAAGATCTCACCCCGTGGGGTCAAAATGATCACAAGAACGGTGAGCAAAAATCCCAGAACCACACGGGGGGACCTAGTGAATGACCTGCAGAGAGCTGGGACCAAAGTAACAAAGCCTACCATCAGTAACACACTACGCCGCCAGGGACTCAAATCCTGCAGTGCAAGATGTGTCCCCCTGCTTAAGCCAGTACATGTCCAGGCCCGTCTGAAGTTTGCTAGAGTGCATTTGGATGATCCAGAAGAGGATTGGGAGAATGTCATATGGTCAGATGAAACCAAAATATAACTTTTTTGTTAAAAACTCAACTCGTCGTGTTTGGAGGACAAAGAATGCTGAGTTGCATCCAAAGAACACCATACCTACTGTGAAGCATGGGGGTGGAAACATCATGCTTTGGGGCTGTTTTTCTGCAAAGGGACCAGGACGACTGATCCGTGTAAAGGAAAGAATGAATGGGGCCATGTATCATGAGATTTTGAGTGAAAACCTCCTTCCATCAGCAAGGGCATTGAAGATGAAACGTGGCTGGGTCTTTCAGCATGACAATGATCCCAAACACACCACCCGGGCAACGAAGGAGTGGCTTCGTAAGAAGCATTTCAAGGTCCTGGAGTGGCCTAGCCAGTCTCCAGATCTCAACCCCATAGAAAATCTTTGGAGGGAGTTGAAAGTCTGTGTTGCCCAGTGACAGCTCCAAAACATCACTGCTCTAGAGGAGATCTGCATGGAGGAATGGGCCAAAATACCAGCAACAGTGTGTGAAAACCTTGTGAAGACTTACAGAAAACGTTTGACCTGTGTCATTGCCAACAAAGGGTATATAACAAAGTATTGAGAAACTTTTGTTATTGACCAAATACTTATTTTCCACCATAATTTGCAAATAAATTCATGAAAAATCCTACAATGTGTTTTTCTGGATTTTTTTCCCTCATTTTGTCTGTCATAGTTGACGTGTACCTATGATGAAAATTACAGGCCTCTCTCATCTTTTTAAGTGGGAGAACTTGCACAACTGGTGGCTGACTAAATACTTTTTTTCCCCACTGTACATGAAACCCAAAAGAGTTCTACCTGGTACCAAAAAGGGTTCTTCAAAGGGTTCTCCTATTGGGAAAGGCGAAGAACCCTTTTATGTTCTAGATAGCACCCTTTTTGCAGATCTGTGCCTAAGGGACAACATCTACAGCCCTGTTACATACACTAACCTCTCCACAGGCTGTGGATCAGGACTAAGAGGCTTACATTGTTTCACCGTCACATGGACAGATTGGAAGAAGCTAAGGGGATTTGGGGAAACTATAGGTTTTGCTGTACTGTAACCCCCATTCCCCCGACACCACCCCACACATTGACCACTGCACCCCTTTCATACACCCCTCCCTACCTGCATCCCATTAACAGAAACTACAGGTGGGCACCTGCTTTTGATATAACTTCATGTCAAAACTGTACTGGGGCAGAATCGTAAGAGTTCAGCGAGCCCTCACACACACTCATATGGAAAACATACACACACTCTCTCTCTCTCTCTCTCTCTCTCTCTTCTCTCTCTCTCTCTCTCTCTCTCTCTCTCTCTCTCTCTCTCTCTCTCTCTCTCTCTCTCTCTCTCTCTCTCTCTCTCTCTCTCTCTCTCTCTCTCTCTCTCTCTCTCTCTCTCTCTCTCTCTCTCTCTCTCTCTCTCTCTCTCTCTCTCTCTCTCTCTCTCTCTCTCTCTCTCTCTCTCTCTCTCTCTCTCTCTCTCTTCAGTTCTTTACTTACCTAATCGGCAGGAGATATTTTTAGCCTTCCTGTTATCTAGCTGTGCTACATGGAGAGAGAGCTGGTGTGTGTGTGTGTATGTGAGTATGCACGGTCTTGTGTGTGTGCGTATGTGTGTGTGTGTGTATACGCATGCACGCGTGTGTGTTAGTATGTATGTGTTCGCTCACATTCGTGTGTGTGTGTGTGTGTGAGGGGAGGAGGAGGGTGTGTTGAACTCAAAGGTCCTTCACACAAATCTGCTGAGGTCTTAAGGCGACGCCCCCTGTTCCCTGCTCAGGCCCCGGTGTTGTTAGGGTCATTAATATAATTGGCAGCAGGCTTTGGACTCCTCTGTGTGTGTGTGTGTGTGTGTGTGTGTGTGTGTGTGTGTGTGTGTGTGTGTGCTGTGCAGATGGCAGTAATTCCCTTGTGAGTTGTGACTGGGTCTCCTGGCTACTTTCCATCTCACCTACTACCCACTTATCATTATAATCCACACCACAGTACTACTACACCCACACATAGATAGTAAAAATTGTACATACTGTATGTGTGTGTGTGCATGCGTGTGTATTCTGTACTGGTGGGGTAATGGACATTTTTAATAGGTAAGACCAGGGTCTATGTCTAAGGCCAGAAAGGTTATCTCAGGTGAGAGTGGAGTTGATGGGAAAGCACTTAGCACTGGGACATAACCGGAAGTCAGTCCAGCCACACCACATCAAATGCCTGCTGGAATAACAGGCCAGTCAATAGATTTACTGTACATGTAAGCAGCTCTCCAATTTAAACCAGCAACCACAAACTCTGTGATATTTACTTCTGAGGCCAACCTACTGTAAGCTCTGAGGGTTACAGTGCTTCACAAAATAACTCCAATTGATGTATGAGCAGTGGTGTAAAGTACTTAAGTAAAAATACTTTAAAGTACTACTTAAGTAGTTTTTTGGGGGGGTATCTGTAACTTTACTTTACTATTTATACTTTTACTTTTACTTCACTACATTCCTAATGGAAATAATGTACTTTTTACTCCATACATTTTCCCTGACACCCAAAAGTACTTGTTACATTTTGACAGGAAAATTGTCAAATTCATTATCAAGAGAACATCCCTGGTCATCCCTACTGCCTCTGATCTGGCGGACTCACTAAACACAAATGCTTTGTTTGTAAATTATGTCTGAGTGTTGGAGTGTACCCCTGGCTATCTGCCAATTTTAAAAAAAACAAGAAAATTGTGCCATCTGGTTTGCTTAATATAAGGAATTTGAAACGATTTATACTTTTACTTTTACTTTTGATACTTAAGTATATTTTAGCAATTGCATTTACTTTTGATACTTAAGTGTATTTAAAACCAAATACTTTAGACTTTTACTCAAGTAGTATTTTACTGGGTGACTTCCACTTTTACTTGAGACATATTCTATTAAGGTATCTATACTTTTACTCAAGTATGACATTGAGTACTTTTTCCAGCACTGTGTATGAGGCTTATCTGTACTACTGAGAATATCATGAGTCTGGACTACTTCAAGTTTCAAGTTTTATTTGTTACATGCACAAGTACAGTGACCTTACTTAAAAGCCCTATCCAACAGTGCAGTATTCAACATCAAAATAGTATTTAAAAAAAACATTTAAAAAAACAGGAGGAGTAAGAAATAAGAGAGGATGAAAAAGACAAAAACAGAAGAATGTATTCAGGGTCAATAGCAAATTCACAATGTGCAGGGATACTGGAGTATTGAGGTACACTACATTCAAAAGTTTGGGGTCACTTAGAAATGTCCTTGTTTTTGAAAGAAAAGCAATTTTTTTGTCCATTAAAATAACATCAAATTGATCAGAAATACAGTGTAGACATTGTTAATGTTGTAAATGGCTATTTTAGCTGGAAATTGCTGATTTTTAATGGAATATCTACATAGGCGTACAGAGGCCCATTATCAGCAACCATTAGTCCAGTCTGAGATATGGCTTTTTCTTTGCAACTCTGCCTAGAAGGTCAGCATCCCGGAGTCGCCGCTTCACTGTTGACGTTGAGACTGGTGTTATGCGGGTACTATTTAATGAAGCTGCCAGTTGAGGACCTGTGAGGCGTCTGTTTCTCAAACTAGACACTCTAATGTATTTGTCCTCTTGCTCAGTTGTGCACCGGGGCCTCCCACTCCTCTTTCTATTCTGGTTAGAGCCAGTTTGCGCTGTTCTGTGAAGGGAGTAGTACACAGCGTTGTACGAGATCTTCAGTTTCTTGGCAATTTCTCGCATGGAATAGCCTTCATTTCTCAGAACAAGAATAGACTGACGAGTTTCAGAAGAAAGTTATTTGTTTCTGGCCATTTTGGGCCTGTAATCAAACCCACAATTGCTGATGCTCCAGATACTCAACTAGTCTCAAGAAGGCCAGTTGTATTGCTTCTTTAATCAGCACAACAGTTTTCAGCTGTGCTAACATAATTGCAAAAGGATTTTCTAATGATCAATTAGCCTTTTAAAATGATAAACTTGGATTAGCAAACACAACGTGCCATTGGAACACAGGACTGATGGTTGCTGATAATGGGCCTCTGTACGCCTATGTAGATATTCCATAAAAAATCAGCCATTTCCAGCTACAATAGCCATTTACAACATTAACAATGTCTACACTGTATTTCTGATCAATTTAATGCTATTTTTTGGGACAAAAAAATAGCTTTTCTTTCGAAAACAAGGACATTTCTAAGTGACCCCAAACTTTTGAACGGTAGTGTATATACACTACATGACCAAAGGTATGTGGACACCTGCTTGTCGAACATCTCATTCCAAAATCATGGGCATTAGTATGGAGATGGTCCCACCTTTGCTGTTATAACAGCCTCCACTCTTCTGGGAAGGCTTTCCACTAGATGTTGGAACATTGCTGTGGGGACTTTCTATCAGCCACAAGAGCATTAGCGAGGTCAGGCACTGATGTTGGGCGATTAGGCCTGGCTCGCAGTCGGCGTTCCAATTCATCCCAAAGGTGTTCGATGGGGTTGAGGTCAGGGCTCTGTGCAGATCAGACAAGTTCTTCCACACCGATCTCGACAAACCATTTCTGTATGGACCTCGCTTTGTGCACAGGGGCATTGTCAAGCTGAAACAGGAAAGGGCCTTCCCCAAACTGTTGCCACAAAGTTGGAAGCACAGAATCATCTAGAATGTCATTGTATGCTGTAGCGTTAAGATTTCCCTTCACTGGAACTAAGGGGCCTAGCCCGAACCTTGAAAAACAGCCCCAGAACATTATTCATCTTCCACCAAACCTTACAGTTGCACTATGCATTGGGGCAGGTAGTGTTCTCCTGGCATCCGCCAAACCCAGATTTGTCAGTCGGACTGCCAGATGGTAAAGCATGATTCATCACGCCAGAGAACGTGTTTCCACTGCTCCAGAGTCCAATGCCGGCGAGCTTTACACCACTCCAGCCGACGCTTGGCATTGCGCATGGTGCTCTTAGGCTTATGAGCGGCTGCTCGGCCATGGAAACCCATTTCATGAAGCTCCCAGAGGCTGTTTGGAACTTGGTAGTGAGTTTTGCCAACGAGGACAGACGATTTTTATGCACTATGCGCTTCAGCACTCGTTCTGTGAGCTTCTGTGGCCTACCACTTTGCGGCTGAGCCATTGTTGCTCATAGATGTTTCCACTTCACAATAACAGCTCTTACAGTTGACCGGGGCAGCTCTAGCAGGGCAGAAATGTGATGAACTGACTTGTTGGAATGGTGGCATCCTATGACGGTGCCACGTTGAAAGTCACTGAGCTCTTCAGTAAGGCCATTCTACAGCCAATGTTTGTCTATGGAGATTGCATGGCTGTGTGATCGATTTTATACACCTGTCAGCAACGGGTGTGGTTGAAATAGCCGAATCCACTCATTTGAAGGGGTGTCCACATACTTTTGTATATATAGTGTACCTGTATGTGAATAACACAGTGGTTTACGGGTAAATGTGGTAAATAAACGGTAGGAATATTGAGGGCTGTACACTACAGTATATGTTAAATAATTGTAATTGACCATTGAGGTCAAACACTAACTTACAACACTTAGGCTAACCTTTTGCTCCTTGGGGAGCACAGGTCATTCAGGTTCAAATCGGTGTGAAATAATACTATTCAAATTCAAATATTGCTGTCCCCTCAATAATAAACAAATAATTATAGAACAGACCTACAGTGTTAAAATGTAGATATTCATAACAAAACACTATAGACTATTACAGCTCTATAACATGATTGTAGGTCAGTTATGTGTGTAGTGACTGAATGACCTTAATGTGCACTGTGACATCATAGGGTAGGTGTCATCTAACACCTAACACGTTACATCAGAGGCCAAAGCTGTGTTCAGGCATCGGCTAACAAGTGGTAGAGCAGGATAGTGCTGCCATTTAATCCTCATCAACACACAACCATGCTGCATCACAGCGCCATTTAACTACAGTATTAGAAAAGTCAAGTGTAGAGGACATTCAATCTCTGGTTGAAAAGATTATGCTGTGCCGTCCGCAAAATTGTAAGAAATGACGTTATAATAACCATTCTATTTCTATAATATGACGTCCCTTTTTCCAATCTGTCAGTCAAACCCAAAGGCTCCACCAACATTTTTACAGCCATGAAAACCTCAACCACAACCACAGTGTGTTGGAACAGAAGCCGCTGTTACCCTGGCAACACTGGCACAATGTTCATGGCACATGGCAGCCTTGCCTTCTTTACTGTGACTGTGATGTCTGATAAGAGTGATGTTCTCAGAACATGAGACGGCTACAGATCAGCTAGCTAAACAGGAGCGCCATGAACAAATTGTATCAGCCCCACTACCCATATTGCAGTACAAAGGCTGCATCTCAATAGTCGTCCCCACGACCCATTGTACAAAGAAGGCTGCATCTCAATAGTGGCTTCCTCCCCTTTACTGATCTGAACACACAGACAAAATCAATTATGGAGGATGCCAACTGAACCATGAAATTACTTTCACCTGTTCAGTTCATTCATGTCAGTGTAGATTGCGGGAGACGAAGGGAGACTATTGAGACACACCCAAAGTGACCAACGCTCCATTGCTCACCACACAAGATGACAATGATAATACCACTACATTATCTGTACCTTGGTCCAATAGTCATTGAGCCATCTGAAGTAATAGGGTCTGAAATGTTGAAGGCTCCGAGTAAGATAGCATCAGAGACATTTGTGCAGGCGATGCCAAAAGGCACATGGACAAAAGGACAAAACAGACCCTAGCCTGTTCCATCAGAGACTGTCATGATGACTCACCGTAATGCTTGTATGAGCATGAGCTATTCAATCATTTCAACTAACATGGCATGGGCCACATCTATCAGCCATCCCTGATTATTCATGTAGTCTAAATATCGTATTCCCTTCGATACACATCACAATACACAATATACACTGCACATCATATAAGTGATCATATCAGCTTCATCATTGGGAATCCTACTTTCTGATTTATTAGCTTTAGCTTTGCCCACTCATCCAGTCCAGTGGGCAGGTAGGTAGGGAGAGAATACAGTACATGGCTGCCTAGCGTTAGATTGAATCTTTGGCCCCATGAAACACTGCGCTGCAAAATGCATGTGTGATTATAAATCCGAAGCTGACTGGACAGATGACTGACAGATGCCCTGCAGAGGAGGGATGGCAACACGCCAAGTTACACACACACACACACACACACACACACACACACACACACACACACACACACACACACACACACACACACACACACAAACAAGCCAAGTCAGCCAGAATTACAGATGGAGAGACAATGTTATCAGACATTCCACACCATGCTAATTAACCTGTGCTAATTTCCCTCATCGTGATCCAGACGGTGTGAAAATTTGCATAGAAATACAGTTGAAGTCGGAAGTTGACATACACTTAGGTTGGAGTCATTAAAACTTGTTTTTCAACCACTCCACACATTTCTTGTTAACAAACTATAGTTTTGGCAAGTCGGTTAGGACATCTACTTTGTGCATGACACTAGTAATTCTTCCAACAATTGTTTACAGACAGATTATTTCACTTATAATTCACTGTATCACAATTCCAGTGGGTCAGAAGTTTACATACACTAAGTTGACTGTGCCTTTAAACAGCTTGGAAAGTTCCAGAAAATGATGTCATGGCTTTAGAAGCTTCTGATAGGCTAATTGACATAATTTGAGTCAATTGGAGGTGTCCCTGTGGATGTATTTCAAGGCCTACCTTCAAACTCAGTGCCTCTTTACTTGACATCATGGGAAAATCTAAAGAAATCAGCCAAGAACTCAGAAAAAAATGTGTAGACCTCCACAAGTCTGGTTCATCTTTGGGAGCAATATCCAAATGCCTGAAGGTACCACGTTCATCTGTACAAACAATAGTACACAAGTATAAACACCATGGGATCACACAGCCGTCATACCGCTCAGGAAGGAGACATGTTCTGTCTCCTAGAGATGAACATTCTTTGGTGTGAAAAGTGCAAATCAATCCCAGAACAACAGCAAAGGACCTTGTGAAGATGCTGGAGGAAACAGGTACAAAAGTATCTATATCCACAGTAAAACGAGTCCTACAGTGAGGGAAAAAGGTATTTGATCCCCTGCTGATTTTGTACATTTGCTCACTGACAAAGAAATGATCAGTCTATAATTTTAATGGTAGGTTTATTTGAACAGTGAGAGACATAATAACAACAAAAAAATCCAGAAAAACGCATGTCAAAAATGTTATAAATTGTTTTGCATTTTAATGAGGGAAATAAGTATTTGACCCCTCTGCAAAACATGACTTAGTACTTGGTGGCAAAACCCTTGTTGGCAATCACAGAGGTCAGACGTTTCTTGTAGTTGACCACCAGGTTTGCACACATCTCAGGAGGGATTTTGTCCCACTCCTCTTTGCAGATCTTCTCCAAGTCATTAAGGTTTCGAGGCTGACGTTTGGCAACTCGAACCTTCAGCTCCCTCCACAGATTTTCTATGGGATTAAGGTCTGGAGACTGGCTAGGCCCATGATATCCTGTCCCCTTAGCAGAAAAACACCCCCAAATCATAATGTTTCCACCTCCATGTTTGACGGTGGGGATGGTGTTCTTGGGGTCATAGGCAGCATTCCTCCTCTTCCAAACACGGCGAGTTGAGTTGATGCCAAAGAGCTCCATTTCGGTCTCATCTGACTACAACACTTTCACCCAGTTCTCCTCTGAATCATTCAGATGTTCATTGGCAAACTTCAGACGGCCCTGTATATATGCTTTCTTGAGCAGGGGGACCTTGCGGGCGCTGCAGGATTTCAATCCTTCACAGCGTAGTGTGTTACCAATTGTTTTCTTGGTGACTATGGTCCCAGCTGCCTTGAGATCATTGACAAGATCCTCCCGTGTAGTTCTGAGCTGATTCCTCACCGTTCTCATGATCATTGCAACTCCACGAGGTGAGATCTTGCATTGAGCCCCAGGCCGAGGGAGATTGACAGTTCTTTTGTGTTTCTTCCAGTTGCGAATAATCGCACCAACTGTTGTCACCTTCTCACCAAGCTGCTTGGCGATGGTCTTGTAGCCCATTCCAGCCTTGTGTAGGTCTACAATCTTGTCCCTGACATCTTTGGAGAGCTCTTTGGTCTTGGCCATGGTGGAGAGTTTGGAATCTGATTGATTGATTGCTTCTGTGGACAGGTGTCTTTTATACAGGTAACAAGCTGAGATTAGGAGCACTCCCTTTAAGAGTGTGCTCCTAATCTCAGCTCGTTACCTGTATAAAAGACACCTGAGAGCCAGAAATCTTTCTGATTGAGAGGGGGTCAAATACTTATTTCCCTCATTAAAATGCAAATCAATTTATAACATTTTTGACATGCGTTTTTCTGGATTTTTTTGTTGTTATTCTGATTCTTACTGTTCAAATAAACCTACCATTAAAATTATAGACTGATCATTTCTTTGTCAGTGGGCAAACGTACAAAATCAGCAGGGGATCAAATACTTTTTTCCCTCACTGTATATCGATATAACCTGAAAGGCCGCTCAGCAAGGAAGAAGCCACTGCTCCAAAACCGCCATAAAAAAGCCAGACTACGGTTTGCAACTGCACATGGGGACAAAGATCGTACTTTTTAGTCTGATGAAATAAAAATATAACTGTTTGGCCATAATGACCATCGTTATGTTTGGAGGAAAAAGGGGGTACTTGCAAGCCGAAGAACACCATCCCAACTGTGAAGCACGGGGTGGCAGCATCATGCTGTGGGAGTGCTTTGCTGCAGGAGGGACTGGCGCACTTCACAAAATAGATGGCATCATGAAGAAGGAAAATTATGTGGATATATTGAAGCAACATCTCAAGACATCAGTCAGGAAGTTAAAGCTTGGTCGCAAATGAGTGTTCCAAATGGACAATGACCCCAAGCATACTTCCAAAGTTGTGGCAAAATGGCTTAAGGACAACAAAGTCAAGGTATTGGAGTGGCCATCACAAAGCCCTGACCTCAATCCTATAGAACATTTGTGGGCAGAACTGAAAAAACGTGTGCGAGCAAGGAGGCCTACAAACCTGACTCAGTTACACCAGCTCTGTCAGGAGGAATGAGCCAAAATTCACCAAAATTATTGTGGGAAGCTTGTGGAAGGCTACCCGAAACGTTTGACCCAAATTAAACAATTTAAAGGCAATGCTACCAAATACTAATAGAGTGTATGTAAATGTCTGACCTACTGGGAATGTGATGAAATAAATAAAAGCTGAAATAAATCATTCTCTCTACTATTATTCTGACATTTCACATTCTTAAAATAAAGTGGTGATCCTAACTGACCTAAAACAGGGAATTTTTACTAGGATTAAATGTCAGGAATTGTGAAAAACTGAGTTTAAATGTATTTAGCTAAGGTGTATGTAAACTTCCGACTTCAACTGTAAATGTACTCTACATGTAAACAAATTCCACACCCAACGAGTCACCAAAAAGCTCTGCAATCACGGCTCCTAAATGTGTCTCTCCATTCTTTCTCCTCACTGAGTAAGGCCTTCATGTAGATAATAGATGGGCGTACGTCATAGCCGCTGTTAATATCCTAACAGACCTCATCCGCTGTACTTTTAGGGTGATTTAAGTGATCATTGTGTATATTTCCTCACAGGGAACGACAACACAAAATTGTGATTTACGTCTAAAACATTAAGAGAGGGACAGAAAGATGGAGTGATGACAAATATGGCATGAATCATCATATTCAACATGAAGAGGTTCCACTTCCTATTCATCTGAATGGTTATCCTTGAAGAGGAGAGGATGAGAGGAGAAGAAGAGAGGAAAGGGGAGGAGAGAAGAGGAAGATTATACTTGAATGTTAAAACAGTTTTGTTCATTAACCACATCACAGCAACAACCTGGTCCATGATGACATTTACCAGCATTCCCTGGAGTAACTAGGCTAATCAAGCTATGGATTAATTTAGAGAGAAAACCATTAGAAGGACATTTCTGCAATCCCACCGGGAGTTGAACTGCATGTTACAATACATAACCGTCTCAGTAGAGACAACCTATTGATATCATTGAGCAAGGTGGCCCAGGTGTTCTACGCATCTATGGAGGGTGTATGTGTATGTTCAGTAGGGTGTCAGTCTGTGTTCTATGGGCTGCCGCTGCTCCATATGGTTAAGGGGATTTGGTTGTGACTCCTGTGGGTGGTTCTGTCTGTGCATGTGTGAGTGTAAGGGACCCTGCTCTATGAGTGTTTGAGTGTTTATGAATAATATGTGGCCATGCGCTGTATGTGTCTGTGTGTGTCTGTGTGTGTGTGTGTGCTTGCCCGTGTGTGTGTCGGCAGCTCGGTGGCAGACAGTTGCCGGAAGGCTCTGAAGTGGCAGCGTCTCCCAGGTTCCCTCACTCTCTATCTCTCTCTCCCTCCAGCTTTCGCTTTCCCTCTTTTTCTCTCCTCTGCACCTCTTCACTTCCTTTTCCTTTAACAGCTTTACCTACACTACCGGTCAAAAGTTTTAGAACGCCAACTCATTCAAGGGTTTTTCTTTATTTTTACTATTTTCTACATTGTAGAATAATAGTGAAGACATCAACACTATGAAATAACACATATGGAATCATTGAGAGACTGCCAAGAGTGTGCAAAGCTGTCATCAAAGCAAAGGGTGGCTATTTGAAGAATCTCAAATATAAAATATATTTTCATTTAATTAACACTTTGTTGGTTACTACATGATTCCATATGTGTTATTTCATAGTTTTGATGTCTTCACTATTATTCTACAATGTAGAAAATAGTAAAAAAAATAAAAAAATAGATGAGAAAGACATTTTACACACTCTGGCTCAGAAAGCCATTTGTCTGTTACTGCCTGAGGCTTCTGTCTGTAATACATTACAGTGTGATCCAGAACACTTGTTCTTATATAGTTCTTATAGAAGGGGACCTGTTTTGACACAAGATGGCCGTTCGTGGCATTCATCAACAGCAAGCGACTGCCATATATAGTTCTTATAGAAGGGGACCTGTTTTGACACAAGATGTCCGTTTATGGCATTCATCATCAGCAAGCGACTGGCTGCCATTTATAGCTCCTAATCCCCCAGATTAGCCAGGAGGAGTTTTCAGCCACAAGCTTCGTTCACATCTCCCTCTTTCTTTATTTTGATTTGAATCGAGCTGTCAATCAATGTGGATAATGAATGGATGTTACTAGGCTATTAGACAGAAGACCAATACAATATGGCCCATAAAATACCCAGGGACAGTTTACAGTACATGTCCAAAACCTAACATTTCACAGTCTCCCACAGGAACAAATCTACATTTTAAATATATTTTATTTTCAGGTTGATAGTGATAGGCTTTTTATTATGCTTCTTCACACAACATTTCTCAAATATGCTGCCTGTAGGCTAATGGCTGGCTGCCTGGCTGACTGTGAGGTGATTGGCTGGCTGGCTGGCTGACTGTGAGGTGATTGGCTGGCTGGCTGGCTGACTGTGAGGTGATTGGCTGGCTGGCTGGCTGACTGGCTGTGAGGTTCATTGAAAGGTTGTGTTTTTATTTAACAGCTGAATGCAGATGAGATTTCCTCCCTCCTCTTATCTTCCTCCTCAGCCCCCGCTCGGTCTGTGTGAAAAAGCAGCATGATTTTAAAGGGCATGAGTGAGAGGGCCTGTGTCTGTTTGTGTGTATAATGGTCTGGGGGAGAGGTATCAGGAGTGTTTACGCCTCCATCACCCTGACAGCGTCATTGCGCAAAATGGTACGCAGCATCATCTGGATATGTGTGCAACAAAAGTTAATCATTCATCTTCTGCTACCATTTCTGTCAAGCAGTCTACGCATTCAGTTTGACGCATATGTTTGATACCACACAGAACATACTGCAACTACCTCTGCAACGCAATGTTGCAGGGCAAACGCAGCGTTCCATTGAATTGAATGTACTTGAATGTACGTTAAGGTCTGAATTTGAGCTGCAATTGGCTGTGAGAGAAGTGTTGCTGTGTGGTTGCTCTGCAGAACACACTAGCTCTGTTCACAAGCCCTGTGAGTGAACACATTGTTCTGTTGTGCTAGGCGCTACATCATGCTAACCACACACACCAGGGTAACCAAGCGATTGCCACACCTATCAAATAGGTTGCATTCCAAATGGCACCCTATTCCCTATCTACTGCACTAGATATGGAATAGGGTGTAATTTGGGAGGCACACATAACCTCACTTCCTGTTCAAGCTTTACTCTGCTGACTTACAGTAATAGAGATGGACCCCTCCCGGGACTGACCCCAACACACACACAAACACACCTACACTTCAGCCAACCAGGAGCAAGCACAGACACTAGGAAGTGGAGGATCAAAGGAAAGGCTCTAACCCTACCCTTAACCTTAAAATAAGCATATTGTAGGGCAAAAAAAATGTCCCGTTATAGTCAAGTTTGACTTTGCAGCTTGGCCATGTAGGCCTAGTTGAAGCCATGTTTTAGGGCCATAGGCAAAATAAACAAAGCCCAGGGAGTTCCAGTTACACTGCAGTAGCACATCTCTCTGACAGCTTTCCTCTGATATCTACCATTTACCACTACAGTACTTCACTGGGCCCCAAGGGTCACACTGCTACCAGTTGAGAGAGAAAAGGCTGGCGGCCATTTTAAACTCTGCTCTATGTTGATAGGATTCTGTGCCAAACGTCACAAAGAATGGAGGCAAATGAAATGAATACGGCTGGGTAACTTAGAAAGACTGTCAGTTATGTGTTATTGTACCGTAGGGCTGTTTTAGCTTGAATGTGAATCGGCTCAGTTTGTCACGCCATCCCATTCAGAGGGTGAACACGCATACACGCACACACACACACATACACACACACACACTTTAAAACACACACGCGTGGCGGTGAACTAAGCTCATACTATTTATGCCTCCAGGCTCTCTTTCCACTATGTGGCATATTGAGTTCCCTGGTCTATCTGGAAACAGATTCCCCTACCCCAGCACTTAAGGCACAGATACATTAAAATATAATGTGAACCTTTCTTTAGAACTGCATCATAAGACTGGTATAACAATGGTCTGTCCGACAATAAAAGCGTAATAATAAATGTTTTTTTACCACTGTATATTCTATTATGCGATAGCATATTGTGGATGGTTTTGCTTATGTAATACATACTGTTGAGGGCCACATGGAAATGTCGTGGTGGGCCGGATACAGACTCTCTGGTGCACACACACAGGAAACAGGCCATACTGACTGACTCAACCCTCATCAGATGACAATGAGTCAATGGCTTGCTGCTTTCAACAAGCAATGATGCATTCTCAATACCCCAATGTGCCACTCAATAGATAATACGTGTTGTATTACTTAGGCCTATCCACTGACGAGTTTCACAGCAAATGCAAACATTGACAGTCAATGAGTTGCGTTAACTGTTAACCTTCAAATCAACAGGCCATTACAATTGTTTTACATTTACGTCATTTAGCAGACGCTCTTATCCAGAGCGACTTAAAGTTAGTGAGTGAATACATTTATTTATTTTTTATACTGGCCACCCGTGGGAATCGAACCCACCACCCTAGCGTTGCAAACACCATGCTCTACCAACTGAGCTACACAGGGCCTACCGTGTAACCTATACTATAGATTACACTTGTTTAATCAGATTTAGAGTTGATTTGCTTTGACCAAAGTGAGGAACAATATCCCCACCACAAGTCATCTATCCACCTCCAAAAATTAGAGGAGAGAAGAGAGAAAAGCAGAGGAGAGGAGAGGAGAGGAGAGGAGAGGAGAGGAGAGGAGAGGAGAGGAGAGGAGAGGAGAGGAGAGGAGAGGAGAGGAGAGGAGAGGAGAGGAGAGGAGAGGAGAGGAGAGGAGAGGAGAGGAGAGGAGAGGAGAACACAGGAGAGGACTGTCTTGCCTATTGACATCAGATGAATGACCCCCATTGAACAGCAGCTTACCTTGTGACAGATGCAAAGAGCAGATTAAAATTAGGCCAGCCACACAGATCAATTTTAATTAAAGCTCAAGCCATTGTGGTCACAGTCAAGTCCAGATACTGTAAATACAGTCAGGGGAAATACAGTTAGAGGGAAAGGTTGTTGTTTATCAGACAGGCAGTGATGAAGCGTTTCCCTGGCTTTAATTCAATGTCTGTGGTAGACGGAGACACAGAGAGACTGTATAGGAGCTGGACGTGAAGTGGGCTGGACTCACTGAATAAGAGATGAATTACTGGAGAGTTAATATTCTTACATTAATATACTTACATTAATATACTTACAGTAATGTCTTTCATATGCTCATTTTAAGAAAATACAATTACACTGCAGACAAATAAACACACACAATGAGTGATGAGGACTGGACATCGAGGTGAGTACAGTGAGGAAAAAAAGTATTTGATCCCCTGCTGATTTTGTACGTTTGCCCACTGACAAAGAAATGATCAGTCTATAATTTTAATGGTAGGTTTATTTGAACAGTGAGAGACAGAATAACAACAACAAAATCCAGAAAAACGCATGTCAAAAATGTTATAAATTGATTTGCATTTTAATGAGGGAAATAAGTATTTGACCCCCTCTCAATCAGAAAGATTTCTGGCTCCCAGGTGTCTTTTATACAGATAACGAGCTGAGATTAGGAGCACTCTCTTAAAGGGAGTGCTCCTAATCTCATTTTGTTACCTGTATAAAAGATACCTGTCCACAGAAGCAATCAATCAATCAGATTCCAAACTCTCCACCATGGCCAAGACCAAAGAGCTCTCCAAGGATGTCAGGGACAAGATTGTAGACCTACACAAGGCTGGAATGGGCTACAAGACCATCGCCAAGCAGCTTGGTGAGAAGGTGACAACAGTTGGTGCGATTATTCGCAAATGGAAGAAACACAAAAGCACTGTCAATCTCCCTCGGCCTGGGGCTCCATGCAAGATCTCACCTCATGGAGTTGCAATGATCATGAGAATGGTGAGGAATCAGCCCAGAACTACACGGGAGGATCTTGTCAATGATCTCAAGGCATCTGGGACCATAGTCACCAAGAAAACAATTGGTAACACACTACGCCGTGAAGGACTGAAATCCTGCAGCGCCCGCAAGGTCCCCCTGCTCAAGAAAGCACATATACAGGCCCGTCTGAAGTTTGCCAATGAACATCTGAATGATTCAGAGGAGAACTGGGTGAAAGTGTTGTGGTCAGATGAGACCAAAATCGAGCTCTTTGCCATCAACTCAACTCGCCGTGTTTGGAGGAGGAGGAATGCTGCCTATGACCTCAAGAACACCATCCCCACCCGTCAAACTTTGAGGTAGAAACATTATGCTTTGGGGGTGTTTTTCTGCTAAGGGGACAGGACAACTTCACCGCATCAAAGGGACGATGGACGGGGCCATGTACCGTCAAATCTTGGGTGAGAACCTCCTTCCCTCAGCCAGGGTGTTGAAAATGGGTTGTGGATGTGTATTCCAGCATGACAATTATCCAAAACACACGGCCAAGGCAACAAAGGAGTGGCTCAAGAAGAAGCACATTAAGGTCCTGGAGTGGCCTAGCCAGTCTCCAGACCTTAATCCCATAGAAAATCTGTGGAGGGAGCTGAAGGTTCGAGTTGCCAAACGTCAGCCTCGAAACCTTAATGACTTGGAGAAGATCTGCAAAGAGGAGTTGGACAAAATCCCTCCTGAGATGTGTGCAAACCTGGTGGCCAACTACAAGAAACGTTTGACCTCTGTGATTGCCAACAAGGGTTTTGCCACCAAGTACTAAGTAATGTTTTGCTGAGGGGTCAAATACTTATTTCCCTAATTAAAATGCAAATCAATTTATAACATTTTTGACATGCGTTTTTCTGGATTTTGTTGTTGTTATTCTGTCTCTCACTGTTCAAATAAACCTACCATTAAAATTATAGACTGATCATGTCTTTGTCAGTGGGCAAACGTACAAAATCAGCAGGGGATCAAATACTTTTTTCCCTCACTGTAGATGTAATAAATAACAACCAATAGCTAATATACAGTATAATACTGTCAGGTTTTGGCCATGACTGTTCGGGTTTTGGTCACTAGATGTCCCCATTGCACCTTTTTTGTACCTTTTGTTTTTCTTGCTCTAATTATTGTTTGCACCTGTAGGTCATTCCCTTGTTAGTATTTATACCCTGTGTGTTCCTCAGTTCCTTGCTCAGTGTTTGTAAGTTAGCACCCAGCCCCAGCCCAAGCCTTGTTTTATATAGATATTTCTCTGGTGGGATTTTCCAGAGGTTCTCTGGTTTAGTTCTTGTGTTTTGTTTGAGTAGTCTTTTGAGGTTTGTTTTTCCCTGCTGTTTTTTACCACTTTGTGGAGTTTCTTTTGTTTTTTGGAGGTTTTCCTCTTTGTGCCTCTTGGCTTTATTTTTGGACATTGTGGATTTAGTTTCTTTGCCTGAAGATTTTGTTCTTTAATTAAACCACCATCTCTAGTACAGCTGTGTCTGCCTCATCTTCTGGGTTCTGACAATTATTAGTGACTGTTGCTCGCACCGGGTCGTGACAGAAACACTGAGCCATTATTATGAACCCAGAGGCAGCCAGTACCCAGGATCTTTTTCCATGCTGTCCCACCATGAGGGGGACTGTCCAACGCCACGAAGCTGCTCTGGTTCAGCAAGAGGCCTTAATGGCTAGACATTCTCCACTTCTGTCAGAGATGCTGACTTCCATAAAGCAGATTTCGGATCGACTTTCCCCGGCAACCGCTTCTGCTCCAGTTCATCCGATTCAAGGGCCCCTGGCAGTTAATCCCCTGGCTGAACCTCGTCTGCCGCCTCCCCAACGGTTCTCAGGGGATCCAAGTGTTTGTAAGGGGTTTTTCACCCAATGTTCTCTCTCCTTTGAGCTGCAACCATCGTCGTTTCCCACCGACCGGTCCAAGATAGCATATATCATCACCCTGCTGTCGGAAAAGGCCCTAGCCTGGGCTACTGCTGTGTGGGATGCCCAAAGTCCCTGCTGTGCCAGATACTCTACCTTTGCTGAAGAATTCAAGCGAGTGTTTCAAGGTCCTACCAACGGCCCTGACTCAGCCAAACAGCTCCTGACTCTCCGCCAAGGTCGGCGCAGCGTGACGGACTATGCCATCCAGTTCCGCACTGTGGCAGCAGCAAGTGGCTGGAACGACGAGGCGCTCACAGTGTGTTTTTTTGAAGGGTCTTTCTGACACCATCCAAGATGAACTGGCCACTCGGGAACCACCGGACAACCTCGAGTCCCTTATCAAGTTGGCTTCACGCATAGACCAGCGTCTGAGAGAGAGAGAACAAAACCATAGACCGCTCACCCTAGCTCCTATCGGTTCCAGCTCCGAGTCTCCACCTTTATCCTCGCTGGCTCCACCAGAACCCATGCAGGTTGGACGCATCTCCCAGGCTGAGAGAGACCGCCGGATGAGGGAGCGATGCTGTCTATATTGCGGCAAACCGGGCCATTTCCGCTCCACGTGTCCCGGGCTCCAGGGAAACGCACTCTCCCGTGCAGGCCTGGGAGGACTGTAACGGGAAACATAACCTCCTCCCATCCATCCAACTCCCGCCTGCTCATTCCAGTTACCCTTTCCTGGGACGACCACGAGTTTTCTCTTCAAGCCTTGGTAGACTCTGGAGCCGCAGGTAACTTCATGGATGGGATCTGGGCGAAGGAGAATGGCGTTCCTTCTGAACCTCTAAGTGACCCCATAAGGGTTACTACGTTGGATAGAAGTCCTTTGGGATCTGGACTTGTCACTCGTGCCACTACCCCCTTACGACTTTCAGTTTCCCAACACCAGGAAGTGATGAACTTTCATCTGATCTCCTGTTCCGAGTTTCCTCTCGTCCTTGGTTATCCCTGGCTTCACAGCCATAACCCTCACATCGACTGGTCTGTGGGCACTATCAAGCAGTGGGGTCCTACGTGCCAAGCCACTTGTATCTTCCCGAGTTCCCAGAGTTCTCCTTCCGAGTCTCTAGAATCCATCGACTTGTCCCGAGTTCCCGAGTGTTACCATGACCTCAAACTGGTATTTAGCAAACAGAGGGCCACCAAACTACCACCCCATAGACCTTACGATTGCACCATCGACCTGTTGCCGGGGACCTGCCCTCCCAGGGGTCGGATCTTTTCCCTTTCTCCTCCCGAACGAGCTGCTATGGATACCTACATCAAGGACGCTCTGACAGCAGGCCTCATGCGTCCATCTACCTCGCCGGCGGGAGCAGGGTTTTTCTTTGTGGCCAAGAAAGACGGTGGATTACGACCTTGCATCGACTACCGGGGACTCAATGCCATAACCGTCCGTAACTGCTACCCGCTACCCCTTATGGCCACAGCCTTTGAGCTGCTCCAGGAAGCAGTTGTCTTCACTAAGCTTGACCTGCGGAACGCATACCATCTTGTGCGGATCAAACCCGGGACGAGTGGAAGACCGCTTTCAACACGCCTACTGGTCACTACGAATACTCGGTGATGCCCTTCGGCCTGACCAACGCTCCGGCTGTGTTCCAAGCGCTCATAAACGATGTGCTTAGGGATATGCTTAACATCTTTGTGTTTGTTTACTTGGATGACATCCTCATCTTTTCGAGCTCCCTTCAAGAACACACTAAGCATGTCAGACAAGTGCTCAAACGCCTCCTAGACAGCCATTTGTACGTTAAGCCGGAGAAGTGTGAATTCCATTCCTCTCGAGTACAATTCCTGGGATTTATAGTGGAACCCGGACAAGTCCAGATGGACCCCAAGAAGGTAGAGGCGGTAGCGGATTGGCCCACCCCCAAGTCCGTTAAGGAAGTTCAGCGTTTCCTGGGCTTCACCAATTTTTACCGCAAGTTCATCAAGAACTTCAGCTCGGTGGCAGCCCCTCTCTCGGCGGTAACCAAGGGTGGCAACACAAGGTTTCTGTGGGGTAGAGAAGCTGAGACGGCCTTCCAAGGACTCAAGCAGCGCATCCTCTCTGCTCCCATCCTGACACTACCAACGGCGGATGAACCTTTTGTGGTGGAGGTAGACGCATCAGAGGTTGGGGTTGGAGCTGTCCTGTCTCAGAGGGGTGAAGACAAGAAGCTTCATCCTTGCGCCTTCTTCTCTCACCGGCTTACCCCGGCCGAGAGGAATTACGATGTGGGGGATCGTGAACTCCTAGCGGTTAAGATGGCATTGAAGGAATGGAGACACTGGCTCGAGGGGGCTTCTCAACCGTTTCAAGTGCTTACGGACCACAAGAATCTGGAGTATATCCAGCAGGCGAAGCGGTTGAACGCCAGACAAGCTCGATGGTCTCTTTTCTTCAGCCGATTTCAGTTTATCCTCACCTATAGACCCGGGTCGAAGAATCTCAAACCGGACGCCTTGTCACGAATCTACTCTCCTGCCATTCGAGAAGATACTGACATGACTGTCCTTCCGGCCGCTAAGATCGTGGCTCCGATCTCGTGGCAAGTGGAGGATACCGTGAAACAAGCTCAAGCCATCGAACCGGGCCCTGGAGGAGGTCCTGCTAATCGGTTGTTTGTTCCCAAGGCAGCAAGGTCCCAAGTCCTTCGGTGGGGGGCACTCCTCTCGCCTCACCTGTCACCCGGGCGTAGGCCGCACCTTGGAGTTCATCCAGCGTAAGTTCTGGTGGCCCACCATAAAAGAAGACGTTGCCACTTTCATCAAGGCCTGTTCCGTGTGCTGCCAGGGCAAATCTTCTCACCTCCGCCCTCAAGGACTCCTTCACCCTCTATCTATTCCCCACCGACCCTGGTCCCATATCTCGTTGGACTTTATTACTGGCCTTCCTCCGTCCCATGGTAATACTACGATCCTAGTCATCATCGACAGGTTTTCTAAGGCGGCCAGGTTTGTTCCTTTGACCAAATTACCTTCTGCCAAGGAAACAGCTGAGTTGGTGATTAACCATGTGTTCCGAGTCTTTGGGATTCCGCAAGATATGGTTTCCGACAGAGGTCCCCAGTTCGCCTCAAGGTTTTGGAAGGCCTTCTGCCAACTCATAGGGGCCACGGCCAGTTTATCTTCAGGGTACCATCCGAGTCCAATGGCCAAACTGAGAGGATGAATCAGGAGCTGGAAACCACCCTCAGATGCATGGTTTCCAACAACCCGTCCACTTGGTCATCCTTCATTGTTTGGGCCGAGTACGCGCACAACACCTTGTGCTCCTCCTCCACTGGTATGTCCCCGCATGAGTGTCAGTTTGGCTATGCGCCTCTATTGTTCCCGGACCAGGAGGCAGAAGTCAGAGTGCCTTCAGCCTCGAGGTTCATCAGACGCTGTCGGCTTACGTGGAAGAAGGCACGTCTTAATCTTCTGCGTTCCTCTCAGCAGTACCAACGACAAGCCAACAGAGGTCGCCGTCCCGGTCCTACCCTGTACCCCGGCCAGAGAGTATGGCTCTCAACTAAGAACCTACCACTACGGGTGGAGTCTCGCAAGCTGTCCCAGAGGTTCATCGGTCCCTTTAAGATTGCCAGGAGAGTCAATCCCGTTACTTTTCGCCTGCACTTACCCAGATCACTTAAGATCAATCCAACATTTCACATTTCTTTATTAAAACCTGTTGTTTTTCTCCCCTTATCCCGGCAGGCAGACCTCCCCCTCCGCCCCGTGTCATCGGTGGCCAGTCGGCTTATACCGTCCACCGGATACTGGATTCCCGCCGGGTGCAGCGGTCCTGGCAGTATCTGGTGGACTGGGAAGGCTACGGTCCCGAGGAGCGCTCCTGGGTTCCTGCCAAGGACATACTGGACCCTGACCTCATTCGTCAGTTCAGGGCCCTCCACCCTGAGAAGGCTGGTAGGAACGTCAGGAGCCGTTCCTAGGAGGGGGATTCTGTCAGGTTTTGGCCATGACTGTTCGGGTTTTGGTCACTAGATGTCCCCATTGCACCTTTTTTGTACCTTTTGTTTTTCTTGCTCTAATTATTGTTTGCACCTGTAGGTCATTCCCTTGTTAGTATTTATACCCTGTGTGTTCCTCAGTTCCTTGCTCAGTGTTTGTAAGTTAGCACCCAGCCCCAGCCCAAGCCTTGTTTTATATAGATATTTCTCTGGTGGGATTTTCCAGAGGTTCTCTGGTTTAGTTCTTGTGTTTTGTTTGAGTAGTCTTTTGAGGTTTGTTTTTCCCTGCTGTTTTTTACCACTTTGTGGAGTTTCTTTTGTTTTTTGGAGGTTTTCCTCTTTGTGCCTCTTGGCTTTATTTTTGGACATTGTGGATTTAGTTTCTTTGCCTGAAGATTTTGTTCTTTAATTAAACCACCATCTCTAGTACAGCTGTGTCTGCCTCATCTTCTGGGTTCTGACAATTATTAGTGACTGTTGCTCGCACCGGGTCGTGACAAATACTGTTCCTTTTTTATGTGCCTCGACAACTACAGAAAGAAGTCAATAAGTGTGAGAAAAAATGCTATAATACTATTTTTAGCATCTCATTATGTCACCTAAGTGGCTTGTATTCAATCAGTCTGAATCTGTTGTGGTGAGACTGTGACCTGCCAGTATACAGGTTGGTTCCCCACTTCAACCCACACATAAAGAGAAGCCCAGTTGGCCTGTTGTTCTATTGTTGGCTTTGGCTACCTAGAATGGTTTTCCAAGAGTGGCGGCCTATATTCAAGCAATCGCTTGTGTGGTGAGACACTTCCTGCGTGCCAAAAGCCTGTTGGGTTAGTGTTGGCTGACTAGAGTGGAATGAGCTATCCCTGAGGAAGGATTCTCCCTGGTGAACAATCTGAAGCAATTATGACTAATACTATCACAACAAATTGACTACCTTTGAGTATAGGATGACATCCAAGATTGTGTGAACTAGCCACATCAAATGTAAAATGGCCCACGTTTTATCTAATAGATGTGTGCATGTACCAAAGAGATCTTGTGAATCTGTCTCTCCAGTTTCCTTTGGAGACAGATTGCATTGTGATGGATTTGCATCGTTACTCATAACAGTATGAAATATACATGAAGAGTTTCCAAAACACTATATCCACAAATGTTTCACCTTTGTGTTTTTTCATCAGAAATTATTGCTTGTGTGTGTGTGTAAAATATTACTGTTCTCAGATATTTTTATTCATAGATTTGAGATGTGTATGAAAATGTGTTATTTTGCTAAACGCTATATGCCAGTTGTTTAGCTGGAATGGAATGTTCGTATCCTGTATATTTGACTGTGACGTGGTTTTCTCACCTAGCTATTTTTAGATCAATGTACTTACTGTTGCTCTGGATAAGAGCATCTGCTAAATGACTCAAATGTCAAATGTAAATGTTTTACATACAGATCTCATATTACTGTATTGAATGATTTTTTTAAATAGTTTTTTTATATTGATGTCACAAATGTACAGTATCATTTGTACATTTATTTATTTATAAAAAATTTAGTTATTTAGTACATTAACTGTGTAAAACCTAGCAGTACTGCTTCTTTCTCTGAGAGTGAGGCGGATATACAGTATACCATTTTGCAAAAAAATATATGATTATTTGTCTCTCTGAAATGAAACCATGAAGTGATAGATTTGAAACAAATACATGTCTGTCATTGAACAACCCCATGCCATGATTAGATAGTGAAAAAACACACCAATCTCTTTCATAATTTCTTTAAACAATAAAAGCTACATTTCTGAAAATTGATATATAGTTTTGGAATGAAACTCTTCACATCTTACATACTATTAAACATATGGCCTACTGCATGCTGAATAAATTCCTGCAGTGACTACTGTATTTGATGTGCCTTCTACTTAGAAACCTTTTCATTCCCTTATATCATAAGCCCCATGCAGCATACAGTGCCTTCGGAAAGTATTCAGACCCCTTGACTTCTTCCACATTTTGTTAGGTTACAGCCTTATTCTAAAATTGATTAAATTGTTTTTTCCTCTCATCAATCTACACACAATGCCCAATAATGACAAAGCAAAAACGGGTATTTATAAATGTTTGCTAATTTATTCAAAATAAAAAAACCTGAAATAATACATTTACATAAATATTCAGACCTTTTACTCAGTACTTTGTTGAAGCACCTTTGGCAGCGATTACAACCTCGAGTCTTCTTGGGTATGGCGCTACAAGCTTGGCACACCTGTGTTTGGGGAGTTTCTCCCATTCTTTTCTGCAGATCCTCTCAAGCTCGGTCAGGTTGGATGGGGAGCGTTGCTGCACAGCTATTTTCAGGTCTCTCCAAAGATGCTCAATCGGGTTCAAGTCCGAGCTCTGGCTGGGCCACTCAAGGACATTCAGAGACTTGTCCCAAAGCCACTCCTGTGTTGTCTTGGCTGTGTGCTTAGGGTCGTTGTCCTGTTGGAAGGTGAACCTTCGCCCCAGTCTGAGGTCCTGAGCGCTCTGGAGCAGGTTTTCATCAAGGATCTCTCTGTACTTTGCTCCGTTCATCTTTGCCTTGATCCTGACTAGTCTCCCAGTCACTGCCGCTGAAAAACATCCCCACAGCATGATGCTGCCACCACCATGCTTCACCGTAGGGATGGTGCCAGGTTTCCTCCAGACGTGACGCTTGGCATTCAGGCCAAATAGTTAAATCTTGGTTTCATCAGACCAGAGAATCTTGTTTCTCATGGTCTTAGAGTCTTTAGGTGCCTTTTGGCAAACTCCAAGCGGGCTGTCATGTGCCTTTTACTGAGGAGTAGCTTCCGTCTGGTCACTCTACCATAAAGGCCTGATTAGTGGAGTGCTGCAGAGATGGTTGTCGTTCTGGAAGGTTCTCCCATCTCTAGAGCTCTGTCAGAGTGACCATTTTTGGTACCCTTCCCCAGATCTGTGCCTCGACACAATCCTGTCTCGGAGCTCTAAGGACAATTCCTTCTACCTCATGGCTAGGTTTTTGCTCTGACATGCACTGTCAATTGTGGGACCTTATATATACACAGGTGTGTGCCTTTCCAAATCATGTCCAATCAATTGAATTTACCAAAGATGGACTTCAATCAAGTTGTAGAAACCTCTCAAGGATGATCAATGGAAACAGGATGCACCTGAGCTCAATTTCGAGTCTCATAGCAAAGGGTCTGAATACTTATGTAAATAAGGTATTTCTTAGATTTATTTGTAATAAATTCTCAAACATTTCAAAAAATCTGTTTCGCTTTGTCATTATGGGGTATTGTGTGTAGATTGCTGAATAGTTTATTTTTTTTGTTACTCCATTTTAGAATAAGGCTGTAACGTAACAAAATGTGGAAAAAGTCAAGGGGTCTGAGTACTTTCCGACACTGATAAGAAACCATTTCTCATTTCACAAAACATTCTCTCTCCATGGGCTAGATTACATTTATTTTCCTCATGCTTGTCTCAGAAAACAGTGTGTCTCCCTCCCTTATCAGCTGTGAGCCACCGTGTCTCCCTGCCGCCCCAAAATGGACGCAGTTACCTCTCAAAGCACTGTCATGAAAGTCATTTACACAGCAAGCCTTGCCATTTTCTGCTTCAGTCTTTCACTGGTTATGTATCCTCCATATACTGGCAGTTAAGCAAAACATTTACAAAATTGATCTCTTTACAGTCTCGGCATACATGTAGCATATGTATCGACTGAATAATTATGTTTGGTTCATTAATGATGATAGAAAGGGAGTAAGGCAACCATAGGACCAAATTCAATACGACTGCATGTCATAAAGGAGGGGGTGAAAAAGAGGACAATGATAATAAATCAAATAATTATCATGCCATAGCAGGTGGCTATCATAAAGCATTTGTGAGAGAAATGCCATTTATGCCATGTGATCAATGGTTTCCTGAATGTATCCTACACTGCAGCTATGGGGGCTAGAGACCAAAACACAATGTCAGAGACAGCGTGAACACAGCAAATGTAACACACACAGTATCAGCTAAACTTGCCTTCTAATCAGAAATAATATGCCCTGTGTTTTGTTGCATGCTTCTTGACTCTGAAGCATTAATTATCTACAGTCTATCAGGTCATAGAAGCGCCACATTCCCTTCCTTTCTGACATAATCCAGATTACATGTCAGTGGAGAGCAGAGATTACCACTAGGCAGCCATCATCAGTGATTTCTGTATTATCTCGCCACTGCAGCCCAATACTGCTCTTCTGCTCTTCCTCTGGGGGTTACAGAACCAAACAGCTAACACTATTGGACAACAACATGAATAAA
Organism: Coregonus clupeaformis; assembly: GCF_020615455.1. Lineage (NCBI taxonomy): Eukaryota > Metazoa > Chordata > Actinopteri > Salmoniformes > Salmonidae > Coregonus > Coregonus clupeaformis. The sequence goes on from NC_059197.1 coordinate 38,585,447, forward strand.
AGGGATGATGTCGGTGGGCTAGTGTGCCTTTTGGGATGAGTACTGCTCCGGCTGATGAGAAATGCCCTTTGCGTATAGCAGAGACTCTGGATAGTTACCAAATCGTTCAGACACAAGTCTGTATGTATATTGAAATGACTCATCATATATGGAGGCTTAGGTTAAAGCCTTTATTACCATCTAGCTAACCCACAGCCACAGGGCATTAGTTTGTGATATAATATGGAACTAGAGTGTCAATTTGGATGCATCCCAAGTCGCCAAAGTGGCCTAGAAGTCCCTTATCCTACAGTGCATACAGAATAGTACCGTAGTATGCCTGGCCTTCATTCTATATTGTACTGTATATCCTCTACTGATGTGAAAGGTGAATTTATGAAAGCAATATAACAGCCACCTGTCTGTATAATTTGTGAGGCTGATGCAATTCCTTTTAACCTGAGAAGCAGTCTCTTTCAGGCCAGGAGAAAAGACACTTGATAGAACCAGGATGCACTCAGGTGGTTGACATAAAGATTACCACATTAAATTACTTTTACAGCTCACCAGTCACCAGTAACCTAGTGTGAATGCAGAAGGAACAGAGAGAGGATGTGTTTATACAACAACCACCTAAATACATATTTTGCATCCCAAATGGCACCCTATTCCCTTTATAGTACACTAATTTGACCAAGGCCCATAGGGTTCTGGTAAAACAATTGTGCACTATTTAGGTAATAGGGTGCCACTTGAGATGCATCCATTGAGTGGCTGTAGCTGTGTTGTTGTGTGTTGTAACAATCTAATGCAGATCTTTAAATAGGTTCTGACTGTCTCAATCTCAGTCGGGAGGCACAGAGCACTGATCACCTGTTACCTAAGAGGAAACCTATTCTTCAGGTTGGGAAAGGATTTAGGAAAAGTCAGATCTTATTTTTTTTATCAACATGGACAACAGGGGGCATTAGAAAGAACAATAACATTAATACCTGCCTGTCTGGTTCAAAAGGAATATTTACACACACACTCTCTCTCTCTCTCTCTCTCTCTCTCTCTCTCTCTCTCTCTCTCAAAACACACACACACACACACACACAGACACAAACACACACGGTTGTGTGCATACCTATGTTCTGGTCTACTAAACCTGTCTGAGCTAGAGGCTGATGGCCTACTCTCCTGTCTTACATCATTATCTATTATGCCCAGACTGCCCACACAGAAACATTCAAGTATACGTTTCGTTAGCCTATAATTCCACTAGCCTATATAACCTGTAATTACACCCCCACAAATATCCTACTGTAGCCTAACGTCACTCTATGTCGCTCTCCAATGCACTGGAAGTGACAAACCTGGCACGAGGGCAACTAACATGCTACTATGCAGATGGATGAATGGATGGATGGCTGCACGTTAACAATGTAACGTTGTCGCTGTGGACCCGATGCTTCATGCCAGGCAACGGAGCAACAGCAGGTGCGCTGCGCCCAGAACAGTTCAGGTAACTATGAAGCTACCCTTCAGACCAATTAGTAGCCTACTTACTTTCGGTGATCTTCTGTAACCCAAGTACATCCTCAGGCGATATTACGGGGTTTCTTAGCAACTCGTCTTCCGATGTAACCGCGACCCCAGCATCTGTGGAGTTGCAGCCTTTCTTCACTTTCATGGCCACGAGCGGTTTGGGTTGCGACTGCCGTGAACTAGTGATGCTGCTGCTGCTGCTCTCGAGACCTCCGCTGCCACTGTTCGTATTATTAGTAGCTGCTTTCCTCGCACTGGCGTTAGGTGCGTCCTGACTATTACACACAGCCTCTGTGCTGGTACAAGAATAGCTCATTCTCCGTGCCTCCTCCCCCTCCCGATCTGGTGAAGATACAAATCAGTCTCTATCCCTCCCTCACCCAAGGCTCAACGTCTCTCTCACTCCGTATTTAATTTAAATCCTTAGTTCTTTAAACCCGTCGGTCCGTGACTGCTTGTGTGCGGCAGCTGAATAGCCCTTGCTCTTGGAGCGCGCGTGCGGTGGTGGTGAGGGTTTACAGAATTCAGAACGAGAGACGAAGGAAGGATGCGGTGGGTCGTCAGCGCTCATACGAAAGCATCATAAGCCGTTCATGCAAATACATATAAACTCAATTGAGAGCAAGATATTCTCACACAAGCTGAATGCTTTCACCCTGCATGCATGTCTGCTGTGGCCAAACAGCGCATGGACATGCGCTCGCGCATTGAACAGCCTATTACTAATTTAATTGTTACTGTAACTTCCCATCGATTTATGACATGATCATTACATGATTCCCAGAAACTGTAAAAACGGTCACTTAGCCAGTGTAGGTTATGTCAAGCAATTTGTCCCTTTTTAATCAGCTCACATCCATTACTATTCACATGTGCATATCCATTTTACATGTTTTAAGGTGAACTATTGCAATTATTGATCATATCTACAGGAGTCAGCGATTCAGATAGATTTTTGGGCACGTTCTTACCACAGTTCTCTGAATAATTTAACATCCTTATATATCTGGCTCATGTGGTTGTGTATTCTACATCACTATGAACATTTAAAGATATTTCTGGGCATACTACAATTATATTTCATACAGGCATGGTCATGCGAAATTGTCCAATAAGATGCCATTTAGTTGTTTGGTAGCCATATTGGAAAAAGGCTTCTGTGGGGTTAATGAGTGAATTCTGTGATGGCCCTATATCTACAAATCTTTTTAAAACCCTGTTCTAGCTGTATGTGTGCAATTTGGTGCCTTTACAATCCAAAAACATAGCTGCCCCATTTCATGGAATTCTATTGCTAAGCTTCCAACATTCTAATGTCAATGGCACAATATGGGCGATTTTTAAACAATAGTTGCAGCTGATGCTTTCAAAGTTGGTTATATTATACAGTGGGGAGAACAAGTATTTGATACACTGCCGATTTTGCAGGTTTTCCTACTTACAAAGCATGTAGAGGTCTGTCATTTTTATCCTAGGTACACTTCAATTTTGAGAGACGGAATCTAAAACAAAAATCCAGAAAATCACATTGTATGATTTTTAAGTAATTAATTTGCATTTTATTGCATGACATAAGTATTTGATCACCTACCAACCAGTAAGAATTCCGGCTCTCACAGACCTGTTAGTTTTTCTTTAAGAAGCCCTCCTGTTCTCCACTCATTACCTGTATTAACTGCACCTGTTTGAACTCGTTACCTGTATAAAAGACACCTGTCCACACACTCAATCAAACAGACTCCAACCTCTCCACAATGGCCAAGACCAGAGAGCTGTGTAAGGACATCAGGGATAAAATTGTAGACCTACACAAGGCTGGGATGGGCTACAGGACAATAAGCAAGCAGCTTGGTAAGAAGGCAACAACTGTTGGCGCAATTATTAGAAAATGGAAGAAGTTCAAGATGACGGTCAATCAACCTCGGTCTGGGGCTCCATGCAAGATCTCACCTCGTGGGGCATCAATGATCATGAGGATGGTGAGGGATCAGCCCAGAACTACACGGCAGGACCTGGTCAACGACCTGAAGAGAGCTGGGACCACAGTCTCAAAGAAAACCATTAGTAACACACTACGCCGTCATGGATTAAAATCCTGCAGCGCACGCAAGGTCCCCCTGCTCAAGCCAGCGCATGTCTAGGCCCGTCTGAAGTTTGCCAATGACCATCTGGATTATCCAGAGGAGGAATGGGAGAAGGGCATGTGGTCTGATGAGACAAAAATAGAGCGTGTTTGGAGGAAGAAGAAGGATGAGTACAACCCCAAGAACACCATCCCAACCGTGAAGCACGGAGGTGGAGACATCATTCTTTGGGGATGCTTTTCTGCAAAGGGGACAGGACGACTGCACCGTATGGAGGGGAGGATGGATGGGGCCATGTATCGCGAGATCTTGGCCAACAACCTCCTTCCCTCAGTAAGAGCATTGAAGATGTGTCGTGGCTGGGTCTTCCAGCATGACAACGACCCGAAACACACAGCCAGGGCAACTAAGGAGTGGCTCCGTAAGAAGCATCTCAAGGTCCTGGAGTGGCCTAGCCAGTCTCCAGACCTGAACCCAATAGAAAATCTTTGGAGGGAGCTGAAAGTCCGTATTGCCCAGCGACAGCAGCGAAACCTGAAGGATCTGGAGAAGGTCTGTATGGAGGAGTGGGCCAAAATCCCTGCTGCAGTGTATGCAAACCTGGTCAAGACCTACAGGAAACTTATGATCTCTGTAATTGCAAACAAAGGTTTCTGTACCAAATATTAAGTTCTGCTTTTCTGATGTATCAAATACTTATGTCATGCAATAAAATGCAAATTAATGACTTAAAAATCATACAATGTGATTTTCTGGATTTTTGTTTTAGATTCCGTCTCTCTCAGAGTTGAAGTGTACCTATGATAAAAATTACAGACCTCTACATGCTTTGTAAGTAACCTGCAAAATCGGCAGTGTATCAAATACTTGTTCTCCCCACTGTATATAATTTGAAAGGTAATTTCATGGCCTTTCAGAACCACTTGTCAAACAAAGTTTAATATGTATCAGGGTTTCAGTTTTAAAGCCATTTATACAGGTCATTAATTCTGATATGTACCCTAGAGGTCAGATGTCAAAGTTCTGTTGACCTCAACTTTCTGAAAATGTGTCTGATGGATAACTGTGAATATAAGCTTTCCAATGATATATGATTAAAGGGTATAAGCGAGAAAGAACTTGTTGTATACTTACATTGTTTGTCATTTGGTAAATTCCCAATGGGAAAACAATTATTGGGATGGAGAGATGAAAGATAGAGTGATAACACAGAGAAAGCTGCCACTGCTGCACTGCTATCACACATTTTCCAAATCTAGGGACATAGACTTTCCAAAAAATCACTATGAGACATCATCGGCCCAAGTGAGCCCGACGCCCCAAATGTGGGTGTCTGGCTCATGCACTATTTGTTGGATTGCATGAACATGACGTGGTTAGAATTTGTCAGTGTTGATGTTGATGCAGGATTGCCTTTGTGAGGATATATATATTGTGTAGAATAATGGTTTGAATGTTCAGCATAATTTATAAGAAAACGCAGGACAAACACCACAGATAATCATGAAACACACAAGAGAACAAAAAGTCAAACAAGTAACTTGACAGGAGCCACTGACTGCATTTCCAGCACTGAGGTTAGGAAACTTTATTCATTTTATTTCTTTTTTTTTTATTGGAAAGTTTCTTTCCAGATGGCAGCATCCCTGAGAAATATATAGTGTATATAACAAGATTCCTCTGCAACCCCATCATTAAGAGGGGCGAGGGGTCTCCCAAAAGGTTGGCATGTCTAGAAAAACACTACCAGGTAGCCTACAGCAACGTGTCTCTCAATCATACCCCCTAGCTCATTTCCTCCTTCAGATAGCCTCACTGCCCTAGACTGAGTGGGTCATGGGCATAGCTTTGAAGCCTTGAAGGTAGAATGTCATTAGGGAAATTATGGTTGAGGTGCAATCCCTAGACTAGAAGGTGGCCATGGGGGAGAGTACATTGGGAAACAGTGCCTCCCCATGGATGATTGAGCTCATTGCAGGGCATGGACAGAGCACAGAAAGCTGGCGGCTGTCCATGGTAGCTTAGAGACTGGCTTGAGTGGAGTGTGTAGTATCTCTCTACTCTCTAAAATCATTCACAGATTGCAGGAGGGTAGAGCATTGTAATGAACAGGCTTATTTGGCATCATTTGGTATATAGCTAAGAAACAAGTAAGTAAGATGTATAAAATCAATGGGTTTGCAGATATGGAAACAAACTAGTGAACACAAACTAATGAAGTTATATAACTTATTAAAATCTTTGCTAACTAATTCCCTTTCCCCCATTAAAATCCCCATCATAAATATCATAAATCTTCTCATGCTATAATTCTATCAGGTCTTGGAACAGAGAGTACAGCTATCACTTTCACCAGTATTGTTATATTCAGGCATTGTGGAAGTCAGCTGCAGGCGAACTGCAGTAACAACCTTTTCCCAGTAGGTGGCACTGTCTTCATTCAGGGATTGTGCGTCAATGTACACGCACCCTGAATGTACTGCTAGTAAGTGATTGAGGTGGAGCCAGTGATGTTATGTTATTAGCTGTTAGCTTATGTTGGCTGTATGGAGATCCAAGATGGAGCTCCAGACTCTGGGATGGTTAGCTCCAGGGCTAACCAGGCCCCTTCCCCTCTGTCTTGCTGGCCCACGACCCATCGCCTGCCTGGCCCCTTCTAGGCGGTCCACTCAAAGCAGCCTCTGCGATGTGTCTGCATGTCCCTCACTCTACGGATGGACTGGATCTGGGGATGGTGGGCGCCCCACTCGTTCCAATGCTTGAAGATGCCACATTCGAACACGTACTGGTAGCCACGGTAACCGGGGTACTGATAGCCAACCCAACTATCACCCAGAAAGACGGACGGAGAGAATGAGAGAGAGAAATGGAAGTTAATAACGTCTTAAATTAAATGGATGGGTAGATTGATTGATAAGTTAATGTGCCAACTCACGTTCCACCAGTGACCTGGATGCTGGCCACACGGTCCTGGAAGCCGTAGGACCACAGACTGGGGATATCCTCATCACACACCTCCATCTTACGGCCCTCAAAGTTATTACACTCAAACAGGCAGATCTTGTGGTCCTGGGTGTCCTGTAGGCACAATAGAGTTTACCCACCTATTCACCCACGACCCTCAGAAGAGGGGGAAGCCACTTAGACTAGACTATTGATGTAGTGATGGATGGATGGATGGATGGATGGATGAATGAATGAATGAATGAACGAATGAATGAATGAACGAACGAATGAATGAATGAATGAATTAATGAATTAATGAATTAATTAATGAATTAATTAATGAATGGAGGGATGGATGGATGGATGGATGGATGGATGGATGGATGGATGGATGGATGAATGAATGGACGGACTCACCATGCGAACGGGCCTGACGGACATGAAGCGGTCACACCTGTAGCTGTTGCTCCAGGTATCCCAGCGGGGGTACTCTCCCTTCTCCAGCATGAACATCTCTCCGCTCAGGTTCTGCTGCTCATAGCCCACCCAGCTGTATGGGTATATTATAAAAGTGTTACAGCACAACTATAACACACTTATAATCAATTAACACAACTCTCTTATAAACATGATCAGAAGTCTTGAGGCTAGGGATAGCTAAGTGATTGCAAGCTTCATGTTAGATGTCACGTTCATCGCAACAGTCATGTATCATTGGAGATTGCATGTTGTAAATTAACTATGTTTCAAGTGTCTTATTGGACTAAGATAACTTTAATAGCAGTAGTAGTAGGTTTATTGGTTTCTCGCAGTCATAGACTGAATTGTAAACCAATTTACAATCATAACATCAATCATATATAATTATCAAGTAGTAAAATCCTAAACTAGCAAAACACTTAATATAATAAAATGTTAAAATATGCAATATATACAAAACAACAATACTACGACAAGGTTTGGGGTGGCAGCTTTAAAAAAGGCATCTTTAGAGTTCTTAGGAAGGCATTTCTAAGGCCACTGGGCTATATGGTGTGCGCATTGATCAGTTTAGTGAAGTATGGAATGGGAGAGTTCTGATATCGGCCTGTGCGTGTCATGGGAGTGTTCAGTTTGTGGCTGTTGCGGGTTGCCAGTCCAGTAATCTGCTGTCTGGTTGGATGGAGCCGTTGCCAGTCCAGTAATCTGCTGTCTGGTAGGAGGGAGCCGGTCTGCAAATTGGGAGTTCGGCAAATGTCAGGCAGATCTGCTCCCGTCTTCTGTCCAAGGACATGACTCCAAGGGTTTAGAGGACTTCCCGGTAGCTGGTGTACGACCCGCTAAGAGTTATTCTGCAGGCTTTCTTCTGGACACGCTCCAGCTGACAACTTTACTCTAATGGCTCAAATAATACACTACTTGACCAAATGTATGTGGACACCTGCTCACTGAACATCTCATTCCAAAATCATGGGCATTAATATGGAGTTGGTCCCCCCTTTGCTGCTATAACAGCCTCCACTCTTCTGGGAAGGCTTTCCACTAGAGGTTGGAACAATGCTGCGGGGACTTGCTTCCATTCAGCCACAAGAGCATTAGTGAGGTCGGGCACTGATTGTCATACTGAAACAGGAAAGGGCCTTCCCCAAACTGTTGCCACAAAGTTGGAAGCACAGAATCGTCTAGAATGTCATTGTATGCTGTAGCGTTAAGATTTCCCTTCACTGGAACTAAGGGGCCTAGCCCGAACCATGAAAAACAGCCCCAGACAATTATTCCTCCTCCACCAAACTTTACAGTTGGCACTATGCATTCGGTCAGGTAGCGTTCTCTTGGCATCCGCCAAACCCAGATTTGTCCGTTGGACTGCCAGATGGTGAAGAGTGATTCATCACTCCAGAGAATGTGTTTCCACTGCTCCAGAGTCCAATGGCAGCGAGCTTTACACCACTCCAGCCGACACTTGGCATTGCGCATGGTGATCTTAGGCTTGTGTGCGGCTGCTCGGCCATGGAAACACATTTCATGAAGCTCCCGACTAAAAGTTATTGTGCTGATGTTGCTTCCAGAGGCAGTTTGGAACTCGTAGTGAGTGTTGCAACCGAGGACAGACAATTTTTATATGCTACGTGCTTCAGCACTTGGTGGTCCCGTTCTGTGAGCATGTGTGGCCTACCACTTCGCGGCTGAGCCGTTGTTGCTCCTAGACGTTTCCACTTCTCAATAACAGCACTTACAGTTGACCGGGGCAGCTCTAGAAAGGCAGAAATTTGACGAACTGACTTGTTGGAAAGGTGGCATCCTATAACAGTGCCACATTGAAAGTCACTGAGCTCTACAGTAAGGCCATTCTACTGCCAATGTTTGTCTATGGAGATTGCATGGCTGTGTGCTCGATTTTATACACCTGTCAGCAGCAGGTGTGGCTGAAATAGCCAAATCCACTAATTTGAAGGGGTGTCCACATACTTTTGTATATATACTGTATGAATCCCTATGAATAGTTTATATCTTCTATGTAAACAGATGAAGTAAGATATGACGTACGGTCCACACTCCACCCTGATGGAGCCGATCTTCTCGAAGCCCTTCTCACACAGGTTACGGCACTCAGTGGTGCACTCCATCATACGGCCCTGGAAGTTCTCAAACTCAAACAGGTAAATCTGAAAAGATAGACAAGATCACAGTCTGGTTATTTACTGTAATAAGCTATAATATAATTATGTTAATGATTTGATATGGATATCATTGATCAAGATGCCTGTCTTGGGCCTTTAAAACAACTGGAAATGCTGTATCTTCGCTAGAGATGGCATTATTAGAGTAGTTTGTAAAGAAACTGCAAAGACCTACTTTATGGGCACGCAGCCCCATGGCTGGGTGGCTCCCAATGCTGCCCTGGGCTCCGGTGTGAGACATGGTCGAATCTGTGACCGAACAGGAAGAGAGTGAGAGAAATAAAGAGGGAGAGAGGTTAAAGCCAAGCCTCTTGGAAAAACAACTTAATTTGTCCTCCATATTGTGACACTAATTTTTGTCATTTAGCAGACACTCTTATCCAGAGCGACTTACAGAAGCAATTAGGTTTAAGTGCTTTCCTCAAGGGAACATCTCAGGAATTCGAACCAGCAACCTTTCAGTTAATGGCCCAACGCCCTTAACCGCTAGGCTACCTGCAACCCAAGCCACAGCTGTGTATCTATTCAACAGGCCCCTGGCATATGTCTGTACAGCTGAATAGATATCAATGAGAGATTGCAAAGAAGAATGTTTCCCACCGTCGTTCAAATACAAAAGAGAAAAAAAGACCAATGGTAATCCATGTTCAACTCAGTGAGCATAAACAGATTTCAATCTTCGTCTTTTGGCAAATATCCATATTAAAACCCACTTATCCACCCAAAATGTTAATGAGAACATCATCTACTTTTATCTAGTCACTCAAGTACTTAATCTAGACTGGTTTTTGTCTCTCATTAACTCTACCCCAAAGCACACCTTTTGATGTTTATGCCTGTTCTAAGAGAGACTTAATAATATAATAATAATAATAATAATAATAATAATAATAATAATAATATGCCATTTAGCAGACGCTTTTATCCAAAGCGACTTACAGTCATGTGTGCATACATTTTTATGTATGGGTGGTCCCGGGGATCGAACCCACTACCCTGGCGTTACAAGCGCCATGCTCTACCAATTGAGCCTGCACAATTTAACCCCACTAAATATTCTATCTATTCCGTAAATAGCAATTCCTCTGTGAAAAAATGTAATCTCCAAAGATCCTTTTTAAACAACATGTTCAAGCATATTTTTCTTACAATTACTCAATTCTGTGACACTGAGCACGCTTTCATCTGCCAGATACAGGCAGGCCTGTCATGTAGTATTACTGAGCCGAGAGGAGATCACAATCAAACAATGGCCTCGCATCTCTCTCACTGCCATTTCCCCATTAAATGAACCACAGAACAGACAGAACGTCAAAGTAATGCCAAACATTATCCCAGAGTTAATTGAAGTCAAAAGCCTTTTGAAGGTCCTTGATTTAGGTCATGGGACGAAGAGACCCCACCTTTTCCCCCCATCGCTCTCGCTCACAACCCCCTTCCCTGAGCGTGAATCTCACCAAGCGGCTGGTTGTCAGGTACAAGGGAGGAACGGACGTCCAGACGGATAAGCCTTAGAGTTGGAATCAGGCCCCCGGAATAGAGATATATATACATTTACATCCCCACGCCGCCTATTGGGCCAGGATCCCACCTCGTCATTGGATGAGCGGAGTTCTCTTTAGTGGCGGAGGGCGGGGTCAGGGGTCATGTATGCTGATCTCCACTGAGCCGTGCTGAGTCGGCTGCTTGCTTTGTTGTCCTGCGCTACTGTGGGGTCCTGGACACACAGCCACCACCATCAGCAGAATGTACCCAACTACCCTCCCTCTCTCTCTCTCTCTCTCTCTCTCTCTCTCTCTCTCTCTCTCTCTCTCTCTCTCTCTCTCTCTCAGAGCAAGCAATGTGCTGACCTTCTATTGTGTGTAGTGCGAACGGGCGGGCAGGCTACTGTTCAGTTGGAACCGGCACGCAGGGAGGCAGGCACGCATGCATGCACACACACACACATACAAACACAAACACACAAACTACACACAGTTAGGTGTTTGCTAGGTTTTGTTTTCTGCTATAGCGTGGGACACCTCAACGGGACAGAAGTGTCTGCCAGACTGCTAAAATCTAGTACAGTGAGAGGAACACAGCAAAAGGACTTGGCACCCATGTCATTTTACAATCCTAGAATGGTTTACAGTGAAACAGGCAGAACCGGTCTGCTGGAGGCATGAAATAGCTATTCTTGCCTGGCCTAAGTGGAAATGATCAGGTACAGTACGGTGAAGAAAGCATGTTTGGTACAGGTGTCACATTATATAATAGCTACAGTACATCATATCAAAGATAAGTGGTCAAGTGGATTATGATAAAAATAGTGCTTATTGATAATGATGCTTAATATACTCTAAAAGTGGTGGTGGGGGGGTCCTACTAACCTAACATATGGAATTGTTTTAAGATGGTCATACCATGGATCATTTAGCTATTTGATTTTGAATTGTAGGACCCCTTTAGGTATCAAAACAAATATTTACTACTATAGCCCATAGAAATGCATTGAATAACACATTCATAAATGGCAATTTTTTACATATTTAACCCCTTATTTTTGTTGCCACAAAACTACCTCCATACTTCCATTCATGTGTATGGGTTACCTTCAGACGAGTCCAGTGACACTTACAGTGAGGGAAAAAAGTATTTGATCCCCTGCTGATTTTGTACGTTTGCCCACTGACAAAGAAATGATCAGTCAATAATTTTAATGGTAGGTTTATTTGAACAGTGAGAGACAGAATAACAACAACAAAAAATCCAGAAAAACGCATGTCAAAAATGTTAGAAATTGATTTGCATTTTAATGAGGGAAATAAGTATTTGACCCCCTCTCAATCAGAAAGATTTCTGGCTCCCAGGTGTCTTTTATACAGGTGACGAGCTGAGATTAGGAGCACACTCTTAAAGGGAGTGCTCCTAATCTCAGCTTGTTACCTGTATAAAAGAAACCCGTCCACAGAAGCAATCAATCAATCAGATTCCAAACTCTCCACCATGGCCAAGACCAAAGAGCTCTCCAAGGATGTCAGGGACAAGATTGTAGACCTACACAAGGCTGGAATGGGCTACAAGACCATCGCCAAGCAGCTTGGTGAGAAGGTGACAACAGTTGGTGCGATTATTCGCAAATGGAAGAAACACAAAATAACTGTCAATCTCCCTTGGCCTGGGGCTCCATGCAAGATCTCACCTCGTGGAGTTGCAATGATCATGAGAACGGTGAGGAATCAGCCCAGAACTACACAGGAGGATCTTGTCAATGATCTCAAGGCAGCTGGGACCATAGTCAACAAGAAAACAATTGGTAACACACTACGCCGTGAAGGACTGCGCCCGCAATGTCCCCCTGCTCAAGAAAGCACATATACAGGGCCGTCTGAAGTTTGCCAATGAACATCTGAATGATTCAGAGGAGAACTGGGTGAAAGTGTTGTGCTCAGGTGAGACCAAAATCAAACTCTTTGGCATCAACTCAACTCGCCGGGTTTGGAGGAGGAGGAATGCTGCCTATGACCCCAAGAACACCATCCCCACCGTCAAACATGGAGGTGGAAACATTATGCTTTGGCGGTGTTTTTCTGCTAAGGGGACAGGACAACTTCACCGCATCAAAGGGACGATGGACGGGGCCATGTACCATCAAATCTTGGGTGAGAACCTCCTTCCCTCAGCCAGGGCATTGAAAATGGGTCGTGGATGGGTATTCCAGCATGATAATGACCCAAAACACACGGCCAAGGCAACAAAGGAGTGGCTCAAGAAGAAGCACATTAAGGTCCTGGAGTGGCCTAGCCAGTCTCCAGACCTTAATCCCATAGAAAATCTGTGGAGGGAGCTGATGGTTCGAGTTGCCAAACGTCAGCCTTGAAACCTTAATGACTTGAAGAAGATCTGCAAAGAGGAGTGGGACAAAATCCCTCCTGAGATGTGTGCAAACCTGGTGGCCAACTACAAGAAACGTCTGACCTCTGTAATTGCCAACAAGGGTTTTGCCACCAAGTGCTAAGTCATGTTTTGCAGAGGGGTCAAATACTTATTTCCCTCATTAAAATGCAAATCAACTTATAACATTTTTGACATGCGTTTTTCTGGATTTTTGTTGTTGTTATTCTGTCTTTCACTGTTCAAATAAACCTACCATTAAAATTATAGACTGATCATGTCTTTGTCAGTGGGAAAATGTACAAAATCAGCAGGGGATCAAATACTTTTTTCCCTCACTGTATGCAGTCATATTAGTTTGTAGCCCAAACGGTTAGGACGCTACAGACGTTTTCGTGAGAAGACGATTTTCGGGATGTCTCATGGTCTGACCAACACCGCTGTAGCTCGGCCACCTTCCACCGCAGATGCGGATGCGGTGGATTGAGACGAAGCCCATGTGGTTCAACTCTACCATTGAAATCGTGATGGTGCCTCGATGTCATCAAAAGGGAGGGGTTCGGTATGAAATACACTCCCTTCTAGATATGCTGGGAAGTACCACCTCAAGGCTTACTATAAAAGCAGGTGACAGCACACCTTATTTGGCAATGGTTTTGGTAAGCAACCTAGTCTCAGAGCATTTCATATTATTCTGTACGTAAATCCCAGACACTCTATTTAGTATGATATGTTATGTTTCGTATGGTATGTATTAATTTGTGGATGTCCATCACCCATTTCATATGATATGTTACGAATTACAATTCAGATGATATGTTACGAATTTGCGAAACGTACAATATGTTACGAATTCGCAAAACGTATTATATGTTAAGAATTCTAGCTCGGTGGCTAACATTAGCTAGCTGCCAAAGTTAGCTAGTCTAGGGGTTAGGGTTAAGGTTAGGGTTAGGGGTATTTATGAACAATGCCCCCCACCCACAACTTCTCACCTGTATGCATTTTGTTTTAATTTCGAAGGGGTTGGGAAAGGATGAAATTGGGGTCGAAGTATTCACCCCCCTTGGCATTTTTCCTATTTAGTTGCCTTACAACCTGGAATTAAAATTGATTTTTGGGGGGTTTGTATCATTTGATTTACACAACATGCCTACCACTTTGAAGATGCAAAATATTTTTTGTGTGTGAAACAAACAAGAAATAAAACAAAAAAACAGAAAACTTAAGCGTGCATAACTATTCTCCCCCTCAAAGTCAATACTTTGTAGAGCCACCTTTTGCAGCAATTCTTTAAATTTTTTAATAATGGATTTAATGGTGCTCCGTGGGATGTTCAAAGTTTCAAATATTTTTTAAAAATCCAACACTGATCTGTACTTCTCCACAACTTTGTCCCTGACCTGTTTGGAGAGCTCCTTGGTTGTCATAGTGCCCCTTGCTTAGTGGTGTGGCAGACTCTGGGGCCTTTCAGAACAGGTGTAAATATACTGATATCATGTGACAGATCATGTGACACTTAGATTGCACACAGTTGAACTTTATTTAACTAATTACGGGACTTCTGACGGTAATTGGTTGCACCAGATCTTATTTAGGGGCTTCATAGCAAAGGGGCCTTTAAGGAAAATGTTCTCTTTAGTATTTCTCCAGGAGGTGTCATCAAGGAGAAAGCCTGCACTTCCATGTCAAAGATAATAAAACAAAAACACTACAGTAAATACTACAGTAATGTCTGCAAAAACACTACAGTAAATACCACAGTATACAACAGTCAGCAAAAACACTACAGTAAATACTACAGTATACTACAATCTGCAAAAACACTAAATTAATGACTATAGTATATACTACAGTTTTTTTTTACTACAGTATTTATACTATAGTTAACTGTAACAGTATACTACAGTAAATACTACAGTATTCACTGTACTGTTTTGTTAGTAAAAACACTACAGTGAATGGAGCCAGCAGCATACCAACCTACGTCCCACTTCTGGCTTGCTTCTCAAGCTAAGCAGGGTTGGTCCTGGATGGGTGACCAGATGCTGCTGGAAGTGATGTTGGAGGGCCAGTAGGAGACACTCTTTCTTCTGGTCAAAAAAATAAAAATAAAAAAAATATCCCAATGCCCCAGGGCAGTGATTGGGGACATTGCCCTGTGTATGGTGCTTTTTTTCGGGAGGGATGTTAAATGGGTGTCCTGACTCTCTGTGGTCACTAAAGATCCCATGGCACTTATTGTAAGAGTAGGGGTGTTAACCCTGGTGTCCTGGCTAAATTCCCAATCTGGCCCACATACCATCATGGCCACCTAATCATCCCCAGCTTCCAATTGGCTCATTCATCCCCCCTCCTCTCCCCTGTAACTATTCCCCAGGTTGTTGCTGTAAATGAGAATGTGTTCTCAGTCAACTTACCTGGTAAAAAAAATACCACAGTAAAGTCTGCAAAAACACTAAAGTGAATACTATAGTATGTACAGTGGGGGAAAAAAGTATTTAGTCAGCCACCAATTGTGCAAGTTCTCCCACTTAAAAAGATGAGAGAGGCCTGTAATTTTCATCATAGGTACACGTCAACTATGACAGACAAATTGAGCATTTTTTTTCCAGAAAATCACATTGTAGGATTTTTAATGAATTTATTTGCAAATTATGGTGGAAAATAAGTATTTGGTCACCTACAAACAAGCAAGATTTCTGGCTCTCACAGACCTGTAACTTCTTCTTTAAGAGGCTCCTCTGTCCTCCACTCGTTACCTGTATTAATGGCACCTGTTTGAACTTGTTATCAGTATAAAAGACACCTGTCCACAACCTCAAACAGTCACACTCCAAACTCCACTATGGCCAAGACCAAAGAGCTGTCAAAGGACACCAGAAACAAAATTGTAGACCTGCACCAGGCTGGGAAGACTGAATCTGCAATAGGTAAGCAGCTTGGTTTGAAGAAATCAACTGTGGGAGCAATTATTAGGAAATGGAAGACATACAAGACCACTGATAATCTCCCTCGATCTGGGGCTCCACGCAAGATCTCACCCCGTGGGGTCAAAATGATCACAAGAACGGTGAGCAAAAATCCCAGAACCACACGGGGGGACCTAGTGAATGACCTGCAGAGAGCTGGGACCAAAGTAACAAAGCCTACCATCAGTAACACACTACGCCACCAGGGACTCAAATCCTGCAGTGCCAGACGTGTCCCCCTGCTTAAGCCAGTACATGTCCAGGCCCGTCTGAAGTTTGCTAGAGTGCATTTGGATGATCCAGAAGAGGATTGGGAGAATGTCATATGGTCAGATGAAACCAAAATATAACTTTTTAGTAAAAACTCAACTCGTCGTGTTTGGAGGACAAAGAATGCTGAGTTGCATCCAAAGAACACCATACCTACTGTGAAGCATGGGGGTGGAAACATCATGCTTTGGGGCTGTTTTTCTGCAAAGGGACCAGGACGACTGATCCGTGTAAAGGAAAGAATGAATGGGGCCATGTATCGTGAGATTTTGAGTGAAAACCTCCTTCCATCAGCAAGGGCATTGAAGATGAAACGTGGCTGGGTCTTTCAGCATGACAATGATCCCAAACACACCGCCCGGAAAATGAAGGAGTGGCTTCGTAAGAAGCATTTCAAGGTCCTGGAGTGGCCTAGCCAGTCTCCAGATCTCAACCCCATAGAAAATCTTTGGAGGGAGTTGAAAGTCTGTGTTGCCCAGCGACAGCCCCAAAACATCACTGCTCTAGAGGAGATCTGCATGGAGGAATGGGCCAAAATACCAGCAACAGTGTGTGAAAACCTTGTGAAGACTTACAGAAAACGTTTGACCTGTGTCATTGCAAACAAAGGGTATATAACAAAGTATTGAGTAACTTTTGTTATTGACCAAATACTTGTTTTCCACCATAATTTGCAAATAAATTCATTAAAAATCCTACAATGTGATTTTCTGGAGAAAAAAAATCTCATTTTGTCTGTCATAGTTGACGTGTACCTATGATGAAAATTACAGGCCTCTCTCATCTTTTTAAGTGGGAGAACTTGCACAATTGGTGGCTGACTAAATACTTTTTTCCCCCACTGTATACCATAGTATACTATAGTATTTTTCCATTTGGGAATTGCTTCTGAAGAGAGCTGTTAGTGAGTATAAAATTATTGGTTCACTGGAGATCTTCTTAGTTTATTGAGCACACTGGTTTTCTTTAATTAGCTAACTTAATATCACTCATCATGAGAGTGTACGTGTAAGTCATAGGTGCCTCAGAACATCTGATATGGTATAGCTGAGAAAAACGTGTTTTATTGATGTATGTATTTCATCTGATGGTTACGTTCACAGCATTACAATAACAGTATGTTCAATATTGACCAATTGTCATCTAAAAAACACATTTTTAAATGGTTCGATTTTTGGTACATCTTCCTTCTGATGTTTGTCCCTATCTTTTTCCTCAACAGCATATACATTAACTACTGAAAGCATGTCGTGGGTTAGGGGCTGGGCTATGACCAGGGCAGGGCCAGGACTGGGTGTAGTCTATGTCTGTATAATCACAGGGTCCGGACGCTTGTCCAGGGGCTTGTGTTAATCGGCACTGGGCACGGTGCCCTGCGTCCAGACCAGTACACCAGCACACCGTGGCAGGCGGGGGAGAGCCTAAAGCCCTGTGGCTCAGTCTGGAACAATGGAGGGCCCAGCAATGTGCTGACTCCTACCCCGTCCCACAGGCCTGGGCTCCATTCACCACCACTGTGTATAAATAGGCCCGTTTACTCAGGGGTCAGGACATCGTTTTGTGGAGCCCCCCGTGAGCGCTACACAGCTATTCTTTGGGGTAGGTCAGGTAAGCCCTCCATCTTTAGACCGTTTGGCCTATAGCCTTTTGCCAGCATTGTTGTCCATTTACATTGTCCATTGTCCTGTTTTTTTCCTTTGCTGTTTTCTGCTGAGCCTCGGGAATGTATAGAAAGGGTCATACGCACACAAACACATAGGACACACACACACATACTCTAAATGGACACACCAATCGTCATCACAGTCAACATCATGCATCACACTAGAATGATACTGTATGTATGCTGTGACGCCATCAACAGCATAGTTTACGTTACACACTCAGAGTGTAACAATGGCATGACTTACAGGCACATGATACAATGGTTCACCATGTAGAATTTATAACAACTAATAAAGCACAACATCATTATCACATATCATTGTGGAAATGTGGATGGATGCTTTGCATTGTCCTACTTTGTTTGTGGTAGTACATACCAATGTTAGATCATCAGCAATAGCACAGGGACGTGCTTTGTTTGGGTTTGTCCTGGGGCTCTAGCATAGAGTCTCTAGTCCCTGCCACATTAGCATAACCATGACAAGAATATATTTGGGCATTAGCTGCTGGGCACAGACTGATGCAAGAACTAGAGCTGACTGGAGATGAGGTCCATGGTGGTTTAGTCATGTCTGCCCTGGTCTCCCTGTAAGACCAAACAGAAATGTGACTACGTGACTGTGTGCTTTCTGCACTGCAGGTCAATTATTACTGCGATATCAAACATGGCGCTGACTACTCCTAACCCAATGGGACCATGGAAGGTGAGTGAATGTTATGTCTACCACGTTTCCACAACTATTGAACAACTCTCCAGAACCTTTCCCATTATTTTTCATAAAAAGACGTACAGTTGAAGTCGGAAGTTTACATACACCTTAGCCAAATACATTTAAACTCAGTTTTTCACAATTCCTGACATTTAATCCTAGTAAGAATTCCCTGTCTTAGGTCAGTTAGGATCACCACTTTATTTTAAGAATGTGAAATGTCTGAATAATAGTAGAGAGAATGATTTATTTCAGCTTTTATTTATTTCATCACATTCCCAGTGGGTCAGAAGTTTACATACACTCAATTAGTATTTATTAGCATTGCCTTTAAATTGTTTAACTTGGGTAAAACGCTTTGGGTAGCCTTCCACAAGCTTCCCACAATAAGTTGGGTGAATTTTGGCCCATTCCTCCTGACAGAGCTGGTGTAACTGAGTCAGGTTTGTAGGCCTCCTTGCTCACACACGCTTTTTCAGTTCTGCCCACACATTTTCTATAGGATTGAGGTCAGGGCTTTGTGATGGCCACTCCAATACCTTGACTTTGTTGTCCTTAAGCCATTTTGCCACAACTTTGGAAGTATGCTTGGGTCATTGTCCATTTGGAAGACCCATTTGCGACCAAGCTTTAACTTCCTGACTGATGTCTTGAGATGTTGCTTCAATATATCCACATAATTTTCCTTCCTCATGATGCCATCTATTTTGTCAAGTACACCAGTCCCTCCTGCAGCAAAGCACCCCCACAACATGATGCTGCCACCACGTGCTTCACGGTTGGGATGGAGTTCTTCGGCTTGCAAGCCTTCCCCTTTTTCCTACAAACATAACGATGGTCATTATGGCCAAACAGTTCTATTTTTGTTTCATCAGACCAGAGGACATTTCTCCAAAAAGTACGATCTTTGTCCCCATGTGCAGTTGCAAACCGTAGTCTGGCTTTTTTATGGTGGTTTTGGAGCAGTGGCTTCTTCCATGCTGAGCGGCCTTTCAGGTTATGTCGATATAGGACTCGTTTTACTGTGGATATAGATATTTTGTACCTGTTTCCTCCAGCGTCTTCACAAGGTCCTTTGCTGTTGTTCTGGGATTGATTTGCACTTTTCGCACCAAAGTACGTTCATCTCCAGGAGACAGAACGCGTCTCCTTCCTGAGCGGTATGACTGCTGCGTGGTCCCATGGTGTTTACACTTGCGTACTATTGTACAGATGAAAGTGGTACCTTCAGGCGTTTGGAAATTGCTCCCAAGGATGAACCAGACTTGTGGAGGTCTACAATTCTTTCTGAGGTCTTGGCTGATTTCTTTTGATTTTCCCATGATGTCAAGCAAATAGGCACTGAGTTTGATGGTAGGCCTTGAAATACATCCACAGGTACACCTCCAATTGACTCAAATGATGTCAATTAGCCTATCAGAAGCTTCTAAAGACATGACATCATTTCCTGGAATTTTCCAAGCTGTTTAAAGGCACAGTCAACTTAGTGTATGTAAACTTCTGACCCACTGGAATTGTGATACAGTGAATTATAAGTGAAATAATCTTTCTGTAAACAATTGTTGGAAAAATTACTTGTGTCATACACAAAGTAGATGTCCTAACCGACTTGCCAAAACTATAGTTTGTTAACAAGAAATTTGTGGAGTGGTTGAAAAACGAGTTTTAATGACTCCAACCTAAGTGTATGTAAACTTCCGACTTCAACTGTAAGAAGAGAAAGGAAATCTTTGCACACGGCAGTGCGTTCTCTAGCAGAGACACTGGTTGTGTTAAAAACCGTTTTGAAAAAACAGCAATCGTGGGTCGGGCAGATTGCAAATATGCACTATATCCTCTGTCCTAGATCACAGTCTACGACCAGGAGAACTTCCAGGGAAAGCGTATGGAGTTCACTGCTTCCTGCCAGAACATCATGGAGTGTGGCGTGGACAACATCCGCTCCCTGAAGGTCGAGTGTGGAGCGTAAGTCAACCAGACCCCCAAAACACAAACATATCTACATACTGTAGGATATGTATCTCCCTGACAGGTTACACATAATCCTTCAGGGGCCAGGGGACCATTGCACAGGCAACAGTTTCTAAGGGATACTGATAGACGCATAATGTATCATAGACATAGACAATTTAATAAAAAACATGACAAAGTTTTTGCCCCACCCTTGTATCTATCCACATGTACTGTTTATCAGGTCCCGTGTAGCTCAGTTGGTAGAGCATGGCGTTTGCAACACCAGGATTGTGGGTTTGATTCCCTCAGGGGGCCAGTATGAAAAAAAAAAAATTATGCACTCACTAACTGTAAGTCACTCTGGATAACAGTGTCTGCTAAATGACTAAAATGTATCTGTCTGCATGTACTGTTTGTCTCTCTGTCACTCTTTGTATCTGTCTGACTTTCCATGTCTCTCTCTCTGTCTCTCTCTCTCTCTCTGTATGTGTAGCTGGGTAGGGTACGAGCACTCCAGCTTCTCTGGGCAACAGTTTGTGTTGGAGCGTGGAGAGTACCCTCGCTGGGAGTCCTGGAGCGGCAGCAATGCCTACCACATCGAGAGGTTGATGTCCTTCCGCCCAGTCTGCTCTGCCGTGAGTGTACTAGCCAAGCCTACTTCCTGTTCCTGCCAGACCAGGCCAGACAGACACTCTCCTCTGTGGGCTATGTTCCAATATCCATTCTAGCATTCCACTTAGAATGCCCAATACATTGATTCATTCACATAGTATGTTAGTAAAGATATTGAAACAGAGGCCCGATATTGGAACAGAAGCCCGGGTTCTGGCCTCAGTCCATGTCTCTGGCTCTACTTACTGTTACTGACACTGACATTATTACATTTAACAGATCCTTGATAGCCTCTACCAGCGTTATTGAAAGCACTAATTTACAAAGTGAATAAAACACAGAAAATAAAGATTTCCTACTTTCCGTCATAATTCTACACAGTATGTCTTTCGTAAATAGTTCTGAGTGAAACAGGTTGAATGTAACCTGAAATTGCCCACTCCTCTCTCTGAACTGCACAGAACCATAAGGAGTCCAAGATTGTGGTGTTTGAAAGGGAGAACTTCATTGGCAAGCAATGGGAGATGAACGATGACTACCCCTCCCTGCAGGCCATGGGCTGGGGCAACAACGAGATCGGATCCATGCAGGTCCAGAGTGGAGCGTAAGTAAAAGGAGAAGAATCCCTGGCTTCCTTTTTCACACTACAGAAGACTACGCTCATAACAATCAGAAATAGAGGAATCAATTGCGTCTAGTGGTCGCAAAACTTGGACAAACTGCTAAAAAGGTGTAATGTGCAGTAATAACTATACAATTAAAATCAATGTTAATAACTAGATAAACTGTGAGAGGATAATCCTTCCTGTCATAGATCATAATAGAACTAAGCAAAAAACTAGTTCAGGACTGAAATGAAGAATTATCTAAATGAGTGTCTGTGACCTTACTGACCTCTCTTTGCCAAACTTGTTTTTTATATATATATATATATATATATATATATATATATTTTGATATATATATTTTTTGATATATTTTTTGTTGTTAAAGGGACACTATGGTGAAAAATTTGAAAGAAATAGCTATTATGTGGTGTCCCTGGATATTATACAGAGGACTAACATGTACTGTAGAGGCCAACTCTTTCTGATCTACAAGTGTCTAGACTCTAGAGCAGGGATGGACAACTTTGATGGGGGTGGGGGCCACAAACAAATCGGAACATCATCCTGAGGGACCACAGTGGCTGGGGGGTCTGCATACCCACATCCATACCCACACTTGTAGTCAGAGCCGGCCCTAACCTTTTGGGGCCGTAAGCAAAATTCCCCCCCCCCCCCACCTCTTGACAGCGAAGATAAACGTTTTTGAGTTAATTTCCTGCAATTCCACACATTTTGCCATGGGACGTAGAGAAAATGTTACAGTATTAAAGTAAGTTTGCTGCAATACTACGCATGCCATGGCGCGGAGAGAAGATGTAGTTCTTTTCTAACAAATTTCGTGCAATTCTACTCATTTGCCATGGGGCGGAGAGAAAAATGTGCCGTTTTTAATATGATATCTGATGATTAACGGGGGACCACCGGTCGGTAATTCGACCATGATTACTACAAGTTTAAATAGCTGGCCGCTAGAATAACTTACCAATCTAAAAAAATGTTGCTGACATGGGCTAATTGAGTGACTGTTAGTGACTGACATAACAAGAGAAAAACTGTTGATGCACAACCAAATTTCGAAATTGCGCCTTCAGTATTTGGTCTTTTTTTTTTTTTACTTGATCCGCGGGCCTAAGAAAGTGGCCGCCACTTGCACATCCCTGCTCTACAGGCAAAGGGCTCGGGCTTGTTTCTGGGTATTTTATCACTTCACCCTCTTCCTCTCTCTCCCTCTCCCCCTTTAGCTGGGTGTGCTACCAGTTCCCCGGTTACCGTGGCTACCAGTACATCATGGAGTGTGACCGTCATGGTGGAGAGTACAAACACTACAGGGAGTGGGGCTCCCATGCTCAGACCTTCCAGGTCCAGTCTCTGCGCCGCATCCAGCAGTGAGAGCTTCCGCAGCCTCCTCCCTCTTTCACCCCTCCTCCTCTTCATCCTCTCCCCTCCCCTCCTCCTCTTATCCCTCCTCCACCCTATCATTCCAAGCTTGGCCAGTAGTCCTGTCAGACCTCCAAGACCAACGGCTCCTGACGCTTCTGGTGCTCCACAGCGACAAACATGTTTACAGCACTTTTTTTGTTTTGATCCATCGCCGAAAGAAGAAAAACGAGAGAACGAGAGAAGAAGAAATAAAATAAAAGTGATGGATACGCCCCACAGCGAGCGGAGAGAAGGTTCCCAGGTGGTGTGGTGGTACGACCCAGGCTTTGATGCTATTCTTCATTGTTGTCACAGGGATTTCACAGCCACAGTGATCAATAAAGAGAGAATTAGCAACAAAAATAAACAGCGATACAAGAGTGCTATTAACCTGCTCTGGGGACTTTACTCTTTTTCTCTCTACTCTCCACTTGCATCTTTTCTCAGCAGTTCTCAGCCCTTTCCTCTGTAGCCTACTACTTTGTAATGAAGGCTTCACTATCTGTAATAGAGGTTAGAAGAGTTGGTTATGTCAATATGCACCTGCCTACCATATAAATAGGCTATAATCTGCTGGTTCATGTTCAGCATCAGGTTTTCCGGTCACTATAAACTGGGGTCAAATTGGGCTGGAGTTACACCACAGCATTCCACCTCTTCTAGGCCTACCCTTAAAGCCTACAGTTGCAGACAAGTAGCTATAAACTCTTAGTTGAAATGACCCTATAATGTCAGTTAATTTTATGTGCAGTAGTCTCACCACCTTGAACAAACCAATTTCACCCTTGGTTATAAGAAATATAAGAAATATAAATATCAAGTGTCTACTAAATGGACCTTCATACCGAAAGCAAACTGTGACACATATTACACCCTTATAACACACTCTACCACAGCACACAATTACAAACTCCAGAAATCTCAACATATTTTAGCCATAATGCAAAAGATAATACAAAGCTTTAATCATGAGTGAAATTAAATACTTGGTGTAATGTAAAATGTTTCAATTAAACCTAGCTCTATTAAAATGTCATGAAGTGTTTATCCAACACTGCCCTCTCAGGCAACACTAAAAAAGCCAGTCTGTCTCAATTCAGTACCATTCTCCATCTGAAATATTGACCATTATGGGAAAAATCTTGCCTAAATGCATGGTGTCTGTCAGGGCTATCCCATGTAATGTGGTAGCAATAGCCTATACTGTATGAGGAATATGTTTGGGAAATTGAGACTATGGTAATATTGAGACAACAATGGCAATTTACAATCTACCACATTTCAGAAATATTCATACAATGCATTGCTTTTTTGTATATTACATTACTGACTAATGTTGACAGATATCATTGTACAAAACTAAAATACACTGTACTACTGTATATGTAGTCTCAAATTCTAGCTTCTTCAAGACACCTTAAAAAGAAGGTCAGTGCTATCCGGGCTCCTTGGGACGTCCCTACCCTAAACCCTAACCTTAATCCCTACCCTAACCCTAACTTTAAACATAACCCTTATGTAACCCTAACCCTTACCTTAACCATTTTACATTTCAACTTCAATGGGGGTAGGGACATCCCAAGGACCCCAGATAGCACAGGCCTTAAAAAGAGGCTCCTCCTCAAGGAGGACACTGACATCAGATGAAACCTCCGCCCCTCTAAAAGGAGTTGGATGCAGACACTGGCAGGCTGGCCGGAGAGACAGCTAGCAATATTCTAGTAATGTTTTCACAAGACTTTATGTTTTCAAGAGGTAGGAGAGTCAGAAACATGGTAGGAGAGCATCGACATATATGCGTCTCACTTTCGGCTTCCTCCTTTTTGTTGTTGTCCCCATTACAGCTATTGGGATAAAGGCTCTGAGCATTGGCGAGACTTGTCAGAAGCAACACTATGGTGCTTTCAAGACAATTGGGATCTCTGGAAAATACGAGGTCAAATCATGATGTTAGTGATCTCCTGGTTAGAGCGATTTAAAGATGTTGGAGTTTCCGACTCGGAATTCCGAGTTGGATGACTGTTCAAAACAATTTTTCCCAGTCTGAGCTTGTTTTTTCCCCGAGTGCCCAGTTGTCTTGAATGCACTAAAGTCGGAAGTCGGAAATTTCCGAGTTCCCAGTTGTTTTGAACGGGGCACCAGTTCCTTGTTGTTTTGAACCTGGCATAATGGCGCGGTCACTTGCTAGTTGGAACTAGGAAACAGAAATTTCAGACTTGCTAACTGCTTGAACTCGGCACGTGTATAACTACAACCAGTTAGCAAGTCTGACATTTCTGAGTTTCATGTGTCGCTTTAAAAACAACTGGGAACACTTGAAATCTCAGACTTCAGTGCGTTCAAGACAACTGGGAACTCTGAAAAAAACAAGCGCAAGCTGGGAAAATAGTTTTGAAAGGTCATCCAACTCGGAATTCCAAATCGGAAACTCGGGCGTCTTTCCAGAGCTCAGAATTTCCGACTTGAAGATCACCGATGTCATGATTTAGCCTAACCTCGGTTATTTCCGAGTTCCTAGTTGTTTTGAAAGCACCACTAGATCCGACTAGCACATGAACGTGGCATATTGATGCGAAGGAGGAGGTAGAACTCAGTGTTGCCAACTATTTTTCAGTGAGAATCGCTATTGGCTCCTTGATTTTGTCGCTAGATGTTCATTTTGCCATTGCCATGACGATGTCACAACACCAGCCTTGATGCTGCGGTCCATGACGTAACGTGTTCGCCCCGTCTCCAGCCGCACAACCCCTCCACTTGTGCTTCTTTGACTGTGTGCGCCGTTGCTGTGACTTCTGTTGCACAGACAGCTTCTCCCACTCTCGTTTGTGGCAGAATTGAGTGGGAAAAGTCGTTAAATGCTATCAAAACCATAAAAACCCGGTAGCAAAACTCCCCAAAGCCAGCCTGCAAAGTAAGTGTAATTTGCCACTAGTCTCTTTTACCAATATAAGTCACTGGAGCGGTCTGAAAAGTCGCTAAATATAGCACTAAATTGGCAACACTGGGTAGAAGACTATAAAAAAATACTACAATTATGCGGAAATGACCCGGCTACTGAAGTCCATGGTCCTGAAATACCCTCACATCGCCAACCTGACTAGTCCGTGCAGGGCTGGGGTTTGTGGGTTATGCGAATCACAAATGGAACCCAACGCTGTGGTAGGCTACCAGGAAAACCCAAAAGTAAATACGCGAGGACAAGCATGGGGATGGAACATAGAGAATGATAGAGGCCTCTAGTGGCCAAAAGGCTATTTCAGCATGGGCAGCGCAATTGAGGGCTTCCACCATTTTAATGTAGTCAACTGGGTCATGTCCAACCGGGTCATCAGGATGGATCAGACGATCGTGAAGAAAATAGTCTACTTTAAAATGGAGTGTCAAAGTCGCGTCAATTCAAATCTGGTATTAGGAACAAAAGAAGTCAACACGACTTCTAAGATATACTAGTTATTTTAATTAATGCAAAAACCTTCAATGGTAAATATGATGTTTCGTATATACGGGCTCTCTGAGATACCTCGCAGGGCACCCCAGAGAACTAACACATTGTTGCAGATTCAATACTCAAATACTCTGACAGAGAAAATTTCCCACTTCTCTGCTGGCCAATTAGAGTAAAGGACTGAGTGTGGTTTAAACTTACTCAGCCAATCCGTTGATGCATCTCTGTTACCAGGCATATGTCCATATCATAACACCCTGTCATAGTGAGAAGAGCCAGCTCCCTTAGACACCATTCCTATGTCCAAGGAAGGCTCACAGATCACAAAGAACCAGTATATTCCAGCATCTGGAGATACAAATCCCTATCTCCCTTTACCCCCTAAAACAGCTCTTCACATCAATCACAGCCTGCCAGGTGTCACAGCCTACATTAGCCCAGTCAAGAATGCATTCTTTCTAAGTTAGTCATCCCATCAATTTAGGAGAATAATAAATCCCCAATAGGAGATAGATGCAATGGCGCTGCTCATGTTGTCACAGGCGCTATAATGGCACAGATACAAAGATGAGTCCTCTATCTATCTCCATGGGACAAAACTATCTCGAGGCAGTGTACCTTGTGGAGTACCTGCTGACGAGGTAAGGAGAGGACCCACTCATCATGTAGTTAGTGACGAACACTTTACAAGTATGCCCAGTATGAACCCAGACGGGTACAAGAGGTCCAAAGAGGGGGACTACAATGGCGACACCGGGGATAGTTGCAACGCCAGAACCTGGACCTCAAAATAAGTTTTCCTGACCAATTTGACAAAAATCAACATCCAGCAAGAGGATATTCCCGAGGTTAAAGCTGTCATTAATTGGATCCTGAAGTAAAAGTATTTCTTTCTCTGGTCTATTTGCATAGGCCTACACCATGACTTGTGTGTTTGTTTTGCTTAGATTTCTTATAACTTCATTCATTCAGATGGTGAGAAGGGGCTCAAATGTATGCGATACACAGACATCCCTTACGGAAAATGCTAAATGCTGCAACCTAGGGCTTTACTGGCAGCCTGCATCTATCATTGCATCTACTAAAGCCGCTATGTGGACGACAACCTGTTTAAACACCTGGCGCTGACCTACGCCAAGAACCACCTCGTCATGAGGACCAGGGAGCCTAAGTGCCATGAACCCCCGACGAGACTTTCGAGGATGGCATCACCAACGGGGCAGTGTGCCCGGTAATACTTTTTTCTTATTGACTTAGGCTATTTGGCTTAAACCATCAGACCACTGATAGTGCTCTTTGAGGAGCAGTTTGTTAATGAGAAGTTTACCTCAAATCCAGAAACTCCCAATTGATTCCATACATTAAAACTACTTCAGTGGAGTTTGCCATCTCCCCCTCTCTCTTCCTAGATTGCAGAACTGAGACAGCTGCAAAAACGGGTCATTTGATTTGTCAGTGAATGCATGATTCACAAATCAGCGAACTGTGGAGAAATTAATTGTTTTATTGAAATTGTACAATTGCATACAGTGTCGTCAGAGTTCACTCTGAACAACTACAGGTAACCACAGAGATCATACATCCATATATATCATTTCAAAGTTCTCCTCAGAGGACAAGTTTTAGATAGATACCAGACATTCAATAGTCAGTCCTCTAGATACTTTAGAGAGAGATACATTTTGGCCCCTCAGAGGGGAAAGGGCTTACTGACCCTTTTAAACCTCATCACAGAATCACTCACCTGACCTGATATGGAGTCAGCAGGAGAAGACCGCATGCCTGGAGTTGTGGCAAGGGTCCAGGAGCATTCCTCGATGTTGGCCAGCTTGGGGAAAGCGATGGACCGGGTTCTACAGGTGGTAGAACGCCTGGAGAGGAGATGATCCGATCTATCGAGACCAGCTGGTCAACTGGATCCAGCCACCTACACCCCAGCCCCTGGAGGGATCCAGATATCCCGGCCACCGGCGTTTGACGGGACTGCAGCGCGCTGTAAGGGATTCCTACTCCAACTGAAGTTGTATTTCTCCAGCATCAGACCGGAGCCCCGGGAGCGGGAGAAGGTATCCGTCCTCGTTTCCTGCCTTTGTGGGAGAGCCCTGGAGTGGGCCAACGCAGTATGGAACGAGGGAGGTACCACGTTGGAGAACTACGGGGAGTTTGCTCGCTTCTTTCGGGCCGAACGACTGGTTCATCTAAGGCAGGGGACGAGGACCGCTCAGGACTACGCGCTGGAGTTCTGGACGCTGGCAGCGGGGTCCGGGTGGAACGAGCGGGCCCTGATAGACCATTTCCAGTGCCACCTAAGGGAGGACGTCCGACGGGAGCTAGCCTGCCAGGATGCCATGCTATCGTTCTCCCAACTGGTGGACATGGCCATCCGGCTGGACAATCTGCTAGCATCCAGAGCACGTCCTGGTAGGGGTCTGCCTGTTCCCACTCCGGACGACTCTAACCCCGAGCAGATGGAGCTGGGGGGAGCTGCCGGTCGAGAGAGCGCAGGAGGACAGCGACAGTGCCACTCTGGTGGCACGAAGGGACAATCCACCTCACGTCGCAGTCAACGTTCTTTTGGGGCCGTTTTTTCACCAAATTAGACCTCAGGAGTGCCTACAACCTGGTGCGTATTCGGGAAGGGGATGAGTGGAAAACAGCATTCAGCACAACCTCTGGGCATTATGAATACCTGGTGATGCCCTACGGTTTGATGAATGCTCCATCCGTGTTCCAGTCCTTTGTGAATGAGGTGTTTAGGGACATGCTTGGTCGCGGTGTGGAGGTCTACATCGATGACATCCTGGTGTATTCAGCTACGCGCGCCGAGCATGTGTCCCTGGTTCGCA
The DNA here is from genome assembly GCF_020615455.1 of Coregonus clupeaformis. Classification (NCBI taxonomy): domain Eukaryota; kingdom Metazoa; phylum Chordata; class Actinopteri; order Salmoniformes; family Salmonidae; genus Coregonus; species Coregonus clupeaformis. The sequence continues at coordinate 38,615,019 of NC_059197.1, forward strand.
AAGTACTGGTCCGACTGCTGGAAAATGATCTTTATGCCAAGGCAGAGAAGTGTGAGTTTTTCCAGCAGTCAATCTCCTTCCTCGGATATCGCGTTACCACCACAGGTGTGGAGGTGGAGGGAGACCGCATTGCAGCCGTGCGTAATTGGCAAACTCCAACCACGGTAAAGGAGGTGCAGCGCTTCCTTGGCTTGCCAACTACTATTGAAGGTTTATTCGGGGCTTTGGCAAGGTCGCAGCTCCCATTACCTCCTTGTTGAAGGGTGGGCCGTCCCGGCTCCGCTGGTCTGCTGAGGCTGATTTGGCATTCAGTAGATTGCGGGGTCTGTTCACCTCAGCCCTGGTACTGGCTCACCCCGATCCATCACTACCGTTCGTAGTGGAGGTGGATTCGTCCGAGGTAGGGTTGGAGCTGTCTTATCCCAACGCTCGGGCACGCCACCCAAGCTCCGCCCCTGTGCCTTCTTTTCTAATAAGCTCAGCTCGGCGGAGCAGAACTACGGCGTTGGTGATCGGGAGCTGCAGGCTGTTGTCCGAGCTTTGACGGTGTGGAGACATTGGCTTGAAGGGGCGAAACACCCTTTCCTCGTCTGGACAGACCACTTTAACCTGGAGTACATTCGGGCAGCGAGGAGGCTGAATCCTCGCCAGGCCAGGTGGGCCCTCTTCTTCACCCGGTTTGATTTCACACTCTCATACATTCCGGGTACGAAGAACGTGAAGGCAGACACACTGTCTCGGCTGTATGACACAGAAGAGAGGCCCAGAGACAATACTCCCGGCCTCATGCATTGTGGCGCCGGTAGTATGGGCGATGGACGCAGATATAGCGCAGGCATTACGCACAGATCCATCTCCACCGTAGTGTCCAGCTGGGCTGCAGTACGTGCCTGCGCTTATCCATGATCGTCTGACCTACTGGGCACACATGTCACCCCCCTCTGGTCATCCAGGTATCGGTCGTACAATGTGCTGCCTGACCGAGAAGTACTGGTGGCCTACCTTGGCTAAGGACGTGAGGGTGTATGTTTCCTCATGCTCAGTGTGCGCCCAGAGTAAGGCACCTAGGCACCTCCCAGCGGGTAAGCTACAACCTTTACCAGTTCCACAACGACCATGGTCTCACCTGAGTATTGACTTTCTCACTGATCTTCCCCCCTCCCAAGGTAACACCACTATCCTGGTCGTTGTGGACCGCTTTTCAAAGTCCTGCCACCTCCTTCCTCTGCCCGGTCACCCCACGGCCCTACAAACTGCGGAGGCTCTGTTTACTCACGTCTTCCGGCACTACGGAGTACCAGAGGATATAGTGTCCGACCGAGGTCCCCAGTTCATGTCTAGAGTCTGGAAGGCATTCATGGAACGTCTGGGGGTCTCAGTCAGCCTGACCTCTGGTTTTGACCCCGAGAGCAATGGGCAGGTGGAAAGGGTGAATCAAGATGTGGGTAGGTTCCTGCGGACCTACTGTCAGGTCCGGCCGGGGGAGTGGTCGGTGTTCCTGCCATGGGCAGAATATGCTCAGAACTCTCTCCGCCACTCCTCCACTAACCTAACACCCTTCCAATGTGTTTTGGGTTACCAACCGGTCCTGGCACCGTGGCACCAGAGCCAGACCGAGGCTCCCGCGGTGGATGACTGGTTTCGGCAAGCGGAGGAGACTTGGGACGCTGCCCACGTTCGCCTCCAGCGCGCCGTGCATCGTCAGAAGGCCAACGCTGACCGCCACCGCAGGGAGGCCCCGGTGTTCGTACCGGGGGATCGGGTCTGGCTCTCGACCCGGAATCTGCCCCTCCGCCTGCCCTGCCGGAAGCTGAGCCTGCGGTTTGTGGGGCCGTTTAAAGTCCTGAGGAGAATAAACGAGGTGACATACAGGTTGTTACTCCCCCCTGATTACCGTATTAACCCCTCGTTTCATGTGTCTCTCGGCCGGTGGTAGCTGGTCCGCTCCAGGAGTCTGAGGTACGGGAGGTTCCTCCACCTCCTCTGGACATTGAGGGGGCCCCGGCGTACTCTGTCCGTTCCATCCTGGATTTGAGGGCAGGCTTCGGCGTTCGTCGTCACCGGAGTACTAGCTACTGCCGATCCCATTCTCATCACTCCACTTGTCATGTCTTGTCAATCACACACACCTGGTGCTCATTCCCCTAATTAGTATGTGTATAAGTGTTCCCTCTGTTCCCCTTGTCTTTGTGAGTGATTGTTTTGTTGTGAGAGCTTGTAGCTCGGTTGAGCTACATTTCACTGTGTTATTGCCAATGTGGATGTTTTCCCTTGTACAGTTTCATTTGACGTTGGGGCGTTTGATTTATGCAAACAGATTAAACTCTGGACTTCGGTATTTTACCTTCTGCGCCTGACTCCTTCTTTCACACCTCGTCACAGGTGTATTCTCAACCATTCCTCCATAATCCCTGAATCTGCTCTAACAGACTGCCTCTGCTTCAGTCGTAAATTATGGCTCATCAGCAGCAAAATGAACTCACTTGAATCTAAATTGACTGCCTCAGTGGTTAATGGAGACTGCAGGTGACAGATCTGTGCATCAGAGGAACTCTGTATTTTCTAAGCCCTATCAAAGGAACAGCAGTGGTGTATATTAAAGGTTACACTAAGAGGTGTAAGGATTAGGTGTCTTAACAAGTAATAAAATAAAATGTAGCCAACAAGATCTTGAAGAACATGAAGAATGAGAGTTTAGAATCCAGCTAGGCTAAATGCCATCATGACCTTCCGAGAGATGACTCTTGTTCATTGAGAGAGAGCGAGACAGAAAGAGCGAGAGAGAGAGAGAGAGAGAGAGAGAGAGAGAGAGAGAGAGAGAGAGCAGTGTTTGTTGAGCTATTTAGATAATTGCCAAAGATGACTAATCACTTTTTGACTTGCACTTTTGTAGACCTATTTTATAAATGTAGCTAGGCTTACTCTTTTCTCTATGCTATTGTTCACTACATTTTACTCTCCTCATAGTTTACACAGGGATATAGGCCAGGCCTAGGGAAAAACAATTTCAACCATTGTGTTATAAAAGTTTATTACCAATTTATAAAACTATCTAGAGGGTCATATTACCCGCCGTTTACCCCGCTTCATTGAAATTCTTCACTTTTACATGAGGAGCACCAGCGAAACGGGGCTTGTCTTCTTTGAATATCATCAATTGTCATTCGGGTACTCTTTTCCGTCTTACAGACTGGCCATCAGTCAACCTGCTGGTCATCGATGTGCTATGCACTGCTTACCTGGAGACGAGAGCCAAGGACTAGCGCTACTTCCCGGCGACCTTCAGCTGGGGTGGGCATCCGTTTCCTATTGCTTGTCTCCGTCTGACACTGAGACACATGAGACACCTGAGGGCAACACAAGAGAGATTATTCAGCTGGGAATCGGAGGTAGCGCCCTCGGCCATTGTACGGAAGTGTAAGACTGTGTGAGCTTTGCCGGTGTGAGTGTGTGATACATGTTACCGTTCCGCACCTTACCACGTGTGTGTATATGTGTGAGTATGGGTGGATGTGTGTTGTAAGCGGAGGACACTTTCATTACCGTGCCATCCCTTGTTTATTCCCTTTTACCGTGCCATCATACTCTGACAACCACCTTTGTTCCTCCTGGCCAGAGCCGGGGATCTGTTCGAGCCGCCTTCATCTAATAGACCACTTGTCTACTCCCTTCGGCCTTCATTCTTTTCCGCTCTAGTCACCATGAGGGTAATTATTACCCCCATTTGCATCCTATTTGCCGCGCCCGTATGCCTCTCACGGTTAGTTTCTCATGCCTTATAGCCCCTATCTTTGCAACCACTAGAGGGTAAGGCCCTGTCTCATAGGCCTGTTTTGCTTGATGGCCCACCGACCTGCAACCGTTTTTTACGGTTATATATGTTTTCCCTTTCTTGGAATGGATCTTATTGCCCCTTTTACTATCATCCTGGGCTAAGGTCTCCTTAAGATAGTCATAGTTACTCCCGCCGTTTACCCGCGCTTCATTGAATTTCTTCACTTTGACATTCAGAGCACTGGGCAAAAATCACATCACGTCAACACCCACCTCAAGCCTTCGCGATGCTTTGTTTTAATTAAACAGTCGGATTCCCCTGGTCCGCACCAGTTCAAAGTCAGCTGCTAAGCGTCGGCCGAGGCGACCCACCGGAGACCCCGCACAAACGGGGCCGGCGAGCGCCGTAGCAGGGGAGATCCGCGAGAAGGGCCTGGCACGTGTCCAGAGTCGCCGCTGCCAACCACCGGACCCAACCCCCCACCGATCCGCCTTCGGCCCGCCGGTGGGCACCGCCCTGGGTAACAATTAAACATAGTCAGTTAATAAGAGAAAAAACAGTCATCAGATTAATATTAAAAGTCACTCCCCTGGATTTTCAAGGGCCAGCGAGTGCTCACCCGACGCCGCCGGAAAACACAACACTTTCCAGTGCTTGGGCCCCTCTCTTGGGGTGAACACATTCCAGGGCGCCCGGCCCTTCACAAAGAAAAGAGAACTCTCCACGGGGCTCGGTCGCGTTACTGCACTGGACGCCTCGCGGCACCCGTCTCCGCCACTCCGGATTCGGGGATCTGAACCCGACTCCCTTTCTATCAGCCGGGGGCCATTGCCCCTCCCTTCCGAATGGCGTTCGCCCATCTCTTAGGACCGACTGACCCATGTTCAACTGCTGTTTACATGGAACCCTTCTCCACTTCGGCCTTCAAAGTTCTAGAAAAACTTTGAATATTTGCTGCTACCACCAAGGCTGGTCATGGCTCACATCAACACCATCATCTCAGAAACCCTAGACCCACTCCAATTCACATACTGCCCCAACAGATCCACAGATGATGCAATCTCCATTGCACTCCACACTGCCCTTTCCCACCTGGACAAAAGGAACACCTATGTGAGAATGCTGTTCATTGACTACAGCTCAGTGTTCAAGGGAGGTGAATACTTTCGCAAGCCACTATGTAATTTTATTGTGTTCTTTTTCATTTTTTACTTTAGTTTATTTAGTAAATATTTTCGTAACTCTATTTCTTGAACTACATTGTTGGTTAAGGGCTTGTGTCGTGACGTGACTTACTTTAATGTATGACTGTTATTTATCGAATCACCTAACTATGTTTAATTGTCACTCGATTAAATTAATCATGTAACAATTAACTCATTAGGAATTTGGGGCACCACGGAAGAAGTTGTTTAACGAGTTACCATCTCCCAAATTAAACTCTTAGAAGATATGTTATATATCAATAACAGTCACTTAAATAATTACCTCTTATCAGTCTCATTCTGAACGTCGCATAATCCTTGAACCTGCAAGAACCCTAACCTTATTGATAAATCAGCAATACACAAATTGGCTTAATTATTTATTTACTAACTAACTAACTAAATAATAACACAATACAAACACACATAGGTTATTGATTACTAACGTAATACTATGAAAACAGGTCCGTAGTGGACTGGACTAACAATCGCATGACTGCTTGGGTAGAAGGAGGGTCAGAGTGGAAGGGAGAGACAGAGATTCAAACTATCGTGGTTACTTTGGAGACTATGCTCACAGTAATCATAATACTTATGCACCCTAATAACGCTCATTCGGATTAGAAATGCAACATGTATTTACGTGTTGCTGTCCTCGATAGTTGAGTTGATGATGTAGGACTCTGGTTTGCCCACCAGAGATCCCAATGTCCTTGGTAGAGTTTCTGGTCGTAGTAGTGGTTAGAATGGATACTTCAGATGTACCAGCAGTTGTCTGAGAGGTATTGTCCTCTATCTCGTGTCTTTAGTGAAAGTTCTCTAGACGACTATACATGCCAGCTGCAGACTGAAATGATAAGGTCTAGTGCATTGTCTTCTTCTTCACCTCGTGTAGAGGTTGAGAGTTTCAGAGTTTCTCCATTTCAAACGTGTGGACTAATGTCTCACGTTTTCTGGTCTTTCTAGTCTAACCATTTTGTAACGTGTAGCTTCAGCTTCACGCTTCTTGGTCTTGTAGAGTGTCAACCATTTTGAGTTTTGGCGGGAAGACTTCCTTTGTTAACAAAGGGGTCCTTTCTCCCAATACTTCATGGCAAGGAAGAGAACATCTCTGCAAGGAATTTACGACCGGTCATAAAACTGGCCCCCAGAAAAGGGGGTGTTCAAACCTTTGCCTAGCAGGAATCTTTGATCCTCAGCCCATGAGGGCAAGTCATGACACTTGTAAGTAAGCATTTCATGGTAAGGTCTACACCTGTTGTATTCGGCGCATGTGACAAATAACATTTGATTTGATCTATAAACTGATGAACAGTTTATAAACTACTTGGGCCTATAGCCTATTTATAGCCTAAATCATTTTAAGTAGCCTAGTCCTTTGACTCACTAGCAATACCCACTGCTCTATTTCTGACTATTCATACTTGGATGACAACAACAGTCAGTTCCATTGTTCTTGGTACCCTGTGGTCTCTCTTATGTCAGGTTTAGTTTTTATAATCATGACTTGATTGAGAACCGCTAGTCCCCTGTAGCTCAGTTGGTAGAGCATGGCGCTTGCAACGCCAGGGTTGTGGGTTTGTTTCCCACGGGGGGCCAGTATGAAAATGTATGCACTCACTAACTGTAAGTCGCTCTGGATAAGAGCGTCTGCTAAATGACTAAAATGTAAATGTCTGTTTTTCCAGTTATATATTGAATGTTTTTTTGTTGTTTTACAACTGATAATATTCTCATAGATAGGCTGTTGTTTTCTAGCTCTCTGACATCACAGCTATCATCATAACTGATAATTATCTCATACAGTGGGGAGAACAAGTATTTGATACACTGCTGATTTTGCACGTGTTCCTACTTACAAAGCATGTAGAGGTCTGTAATTGTTATCATAGGTACACTTCAACTGTGAGAGACGGAATCTAAAACAAAAATCCAGAAAATCACATTGTATGATTTTTAAGTAATTAATTTGCATTTTATTTTAAGAATTCCGGCTCTCACAGACCTGTTAGTTTTTCTTTAAGAAGCCCTCCTGTTCTCCACTCATTACCTGTATTAACTGCACCTGTTTGAACTCGTTACCTGTATAAAAGACACCTGTCCACACACTCAATCAAACAGACTCCAACCTCTCCACAATGGCCAAGACCAGAGAGCTGTGTAAGGACATCAGGGATAAAATTGTAGACCTACACAAGGCTGGGATGGGCTACAGGACAATAAGCAAGCAGCTTGGTGAGAAGGCAACAACTGTTGGCGCAATTATTAGAAAATGGAAGAAGTTCAAGATGACGGTCAATCACCCTCGGTCTGGGGCTCCATGCAAGATCTCACCTCGTGGGGCATCAATGATCATGAGGAAGGTGAGGGATCAGCCCAGAACTACACGGCAGGACCTGGTCAATGACCTGAAGAGAGCTGGGACCACAGTCTCAAAGAAAACCATTAGTAACACACTACGCCGTCATGGATTAAAATCCTGCAGCGCACGCAAGGTCCCCCTGCTCAAGCCAGCGCATGTCCAGGCCCGTCTGAAGTTTGCCAATGACCATCTGGATGATCCAGAGGAGGAATGGGAGAAGGTCATGTGGTCTGATGAGACAAAAATAGAGCTTTTTGGTCTAAACGCCACTCGCCGTGTTTGGAGGAAGAAGAAGGATGAGTACAACCCCAAGAACACCATCCCAACTGTGAAGCATGGAGGTGGAAACATCATTCTTTGGGGATGCTTTTCTGCAAAGGGGACAGATGACTGCACCGTATTGAGGGGAGGATGGATGGGGCTATGTATCGCGAGATCTTGGCCAACAACCTCCTTCCCTCAGTAAGAGCATTGAAGATGGGTCGTGGCTGGGTCTTCCAGCATGACAACGACCCGAAACACACAGCCAGGGCAACTAAGGAGTGGCTCCGTAAGAAGCATCTCAAGGTCCTGGAGTGGCCTAGCCAGTCTCCAGACCTGAACCCAATAGAAAATCTTTGGAGGGAGCTGAAAGTCCGTATTGCCCAGCAACAGCCCCGAAACCTGAAGGATCTGGAGAAGGTCTGTATGGAGGAGTGGGCCAAAATCCCTGCTGCAGTGTGTGCAAACCTGGTCAAGACCTACAGGAAACGTATGATCTCTGTAATTGCAAACAAAGGTTTCTCTAACAAATTAAATAAATGATCTCACTTCAATAAATTTTTATAGAAAGTTAGCAAAAATAGATAAGATCTTACTACCATGGAAAGGAAAATACCTGTCAATTTGTGGAAAAATCACCCTGATTAACTCTTTAGTATTATCCCAGTTTACCTATTTGCTTATGGTCTTGCCTACGCCTAGCGAACAGTTTTTTAAATTATATGAGAAAAACATATTCAATTTTATTTGGAACGGCAAGCCAGACAAAATTAAAAGAGCATATTTATATAATGAATATGAATTCGGAGGACAGAAATTATTAAATATTAAAGCATTAGACCTATCACTAAAAGCTTCAGTCATACAAAAGTTATACTTAAATCCGAACTGGTTCTCAAGCAAATTAGTAAGATTGTCTCACCCAATGTTCAAGAAAGGCCTTTTTCCCTTTATTCAGATTACAACCTCTCACTTTCAGTTATTTGAAAAGGAAATAATCTCCCAAATGTCACTATTTCTAAAACAAGCCATAGAAAGTTGGTTGCAATTTCAATGTAATCCTTCAGAAACGACAGAACAAATAATGCAACAAATATTGTGGTTAAATTCAAATATACTAATTGACAAAAAACCTTTATTTTTTGACAGAATGTTTAAAAAAGGTATAATCTTCGTAAATGATATCATCGGTAGGACTGGTGGAGTTATGTCGCGCATGCAGCTGACAAAAACATATGGAAATGTCTGCTCTACCCAAAATTACAACCAAATAATTGCAGCCTTACCGCAAAAGTGGAAGAGGAAAGTGGAAGGGGGAGAAAGTAAGGAACTTGTCTGTCGGCCTTGCATTAAAGAACATAATTGGTTAAGGAAAACTGTGATAAATAAAAAAGTATATCAGTTTCACTTAAGGACCAAAGGATTGACAGCCGTCCCATATAGATTGCAAAATAGTTGGGAAGAGATCTTTGACGTACCGATCCCATGGCATAGTGTTTATGAACTGACACGCAAAACGAAAAAAAAAAAAAAAATTAGAATCTTTCAATTTAAATTATTATATAAAATTCTTGCTACCAATAGAATGTTATTTATATGGGGGATACAATCTTTCCAGCTCTGCAGATTTTGCTGTGAAGAGACAGAATCATTAGATCATTTGTTTTGGTTATGTCCATTTGTAGCTTGTTTTTGGACACAGGTCCAGGAATGGCTAAAGGATTGCAATATTTACCTGGAACTAACCTTGCAGATAGCATTACTGGGTGATCTGAAAAGTCATAGTCAATCAATCAATAATATAATAATACTTTTAGCAAAAATGTTTATTTTTAATTCACAATCTGTAGAAGCAATGAGAATAGAAAGGTTCAGAACTTTTGTAAAACATCACAGTACGGTTGAAATATATATGGCAAATAGAAATCCATATGGATGGTGTTAAGAGATAGATGGGAGGTATTGAATAGAGTTGAAGGATGGGACTAATAACAAATAACAACAAATAATAACAAAGATAGCTAATAATGTAAGCATACTGTGTCCATAATAAGTATATAGGTTGTATGTTGGGAGCTTTTGGGAAAGAGCACAGTTAGAAAGATATGGCATATAGAAGCAAACCGGATGGACATCATGAAAATGATCGGAAAGGTTGAGAGTAGAAGAAGTTCAGGAGCAATAAATAAAAATAAATAAAAAAATAAAAAATAATATAATTATTGTAAAATTAACTCTGTCCATAAGGTGTAGATAGTAAGTATAGACCGGAAGTAGAGACCTGGGCATTGTTGTTCACTAATTTACTCCAAGTAGGGAAAGGATGGTGGGGTTGAAAAGTAATAAAGGGGAGTATATATATAAAAAACAAAAAAACAAAAAAAACATGGGGGATTGGAAGTGATGCAGACAATTACATTGATAGAAGATACAATCTATCTGCAATATTAAGCTGATCCATTCCCCCCGAAAAAATAATAATATATATATATATATAAAATATATATAAAAAATATATATATATATATATATTAAGTTCTGCTTTTCTGATGTATCAAATACTTATGTCATGAAATAAAATGCAAATTAATTACTTAAAAATCATACAATGTGATTTTCTGGATTTTTGTTTTAGATTCCGTCTCTCACAGTTGAAGTGTACCTATGATAAAAATTACAGACCTCTGCTTTGTAAGTAGGAAAACCTTCCAAATCGGCAGTGTATCAAATACTTGTTCTCCCCACTGTAGATAGGCTGTTATTTTCTAGCTCGCTGACATCACAGCTAACCTTTTAACAGCCATCGGGACAAATCATTGTGCTGTAGTAGAGAACTATATTGAACAACATATGTGGCCGAATTTACAGTTACAATACTGAAGGCCTGGTTGCTCCAGCTCTGCACTGAATGTTATTCAAACAGGGTTGTTTTCCTACTAGCCGGATTAGGTACCCTGTATTCATAGGCCTTGCAGCTTTATGTGTTTGTAGCTTTTGTCTGGATTCTGGAATGAATCAATTCTTTACTGGCGAATGAGAACAGGGCTGGTTGAGCAAGGCAATAAATAGGTCACTGTGGTCTGGGTGGAACGCCAATACAAAATGTATTGCAAGGTTAGTAGGCCTAATGCTACAAACATTCATCACTGCAAACAGAGAGAACTACAGACATGGTGATAGATTGTAGTGATGACGAGGCTAGTTATTGGGAATTTCTCTTTTTTAAAGTTTGCCATAACACTTTCACATTTCTTGAAGTGAGTCTTGTCGAAGGTCTGTCCTCTTATGATTATCAAAGTCAGTCAATGATCTACTTGTCTTGGGATGTGAGGTTAATGTACAACAACTCCCTGGGAGACTCTTAGACAATTGTAACCATCGTGACAACAATAGCTGTGTCACATTATGGATGTTTTTTGTGACATTGCGTTGGAAAATGTATCAATTGAAATTCAATCAAACGCAGCTACTACAATATACTACTGTATATTTGAAAGTAAATACATTGCCTTTCTATTTTAACCTAGGTCTGGTTTTCGCACATGCACATTTCGGAATCAGAATGTCAGAAACCCCACAAACCACAACATGGGCTGATAACAGTAGTGTTACATTAATTCCTGTTCTCCTACCTCTCTGTCCTCTACCACTTCAGAGTAAAGGAAAGAGGAAGTAACAGGCCTAGTGTATTTACATGTAACCCCACGCAGCCTCTTTAACGCCATCCGTTCTTAAATTATGTATAGATCTCATCTGTGAAAGCTGGGGGCTTTGCCCGAGCCTTGGGTCAGGTGATAGATATTGACATAATGGTTACCTCACAGTGAGATGAGGGTGTGTCACTATCACGCCATATGTTTCCTGCCTGGAGGGAGGATGTGGAGGGTGGGGCTGATAGAGCTCATGACAGGACCTCTAGGCTTCGTCTGGAGGATGTTTGCTCAGATATGGTCTAATATCACATGTTGTCATATGATAGATATCACAGGTGCTCCCGGGCGAATTTTGTTAAACACGAAAAGTCAGTATAAGATTACTATTATGAGGAGCATTGTTACAATGCATACTATACAGTCTTTTTCATGCTAAGGTTATTAGCAAGTGTCCATAGAGGCACTGTCAGAGACATAGCCTAGGCCTGTTTCTTAATCCCTTGGGAACCACCCTAACTAACATCCCTAAAGTACTCTCTAAAACAGGCTCACGTGGGACACTGCCCTGTTGATCTGTTTTACCACAGCTGTCAGCTTAGCACAACTAGACTGGGGCTGACACACACTCTGCCATTTAACAGCTATGCAAGGCAGTTCAACAAGTGTAGTAATGTTTCCCCTACCATGACTCAAGCAAAATAATATGAAAACTCCATTCAGATGGATAATTATTTTTGAAATATATGTTATGCTGCCACAATAAAGCCTGGCATCAAATAGATTTATAATAACCCACCAAATAACTGTCTTGTGGTATTATATCTCAACTCTTTACCAGTCAACCAAAACCACAGAACCCAGAATTAATCTGCAGGCCAGGCAGTCACAGTGATGCAGCCATTTGAGATGATGTTCAACAGCTGCATGTACCACTCTGGCTTGTATTCTGGCTTGTCCTGGGCTGACTCAGTATTGTGTTAGTAAGGGCTTACTCTGTGCTTTCTGATACCTTTCCTCTCTGTGAGAACTAGCCTAACACGCACACATTCAACCCTGATGTGTGTGGATTAAACAGCCTTACTGGAGATTGCTTTTTTTATCTGGTGCCTGGTAAGTGATTATAGTCGCTCACTGATGATGGATGGATGGATGGATGGATGGATGGATGGATGGATGGATGGATGGATGGATGGATGGATGGATGGATGGATGGATAGATGGATGGACACTTGTTTCCTCTTTTCCTTTTCTCCCCCACCTCATCCTCTCTCACTGCCTCTGTGTCAAATACCTTCTGAAGATTTCTGTATTAAAGCCCGTCCTGTAGTTGGCCAAATCTCAAGCAGCCACGTTAGCTGTCTCTGCTGCTGCCTGTGTGTGTGTGTTTGTGTGTGTGTGTGTGTGTGGACGTGTTTAACTATAAATGTGGGGACCAGAAGTCCCCACAAGAATATTAAGCAAACATACATTTTACCAACTGGGGACATTTTATTAGTCCCCACAAGGTCAAATGCTATTTCTAGGGGGTTTAGGGTTAAGGTTAGAATTAGTGTTAGAATTAGGTTTAGGGTTAGGAGCTAGGGTTAGGTTTAGGGTTGTCTGGCTCTGTGCTGAGGGCATTCTGGGAACACTGCCTGAGCGGCCACAGCAAACGCATTCCTGCACCAGGCAGCCCTGGACTGGAGGAAAGGCTGGTGCTGGCCACAGCCTTCTCTGCTCTGCTCTGCTCTGCTTTTGTATGCTTGCCCAAAGTGAGTGGTTTTGAAGCAGAGAGACAATGAAGTGTTTACAGGAAAAATGTTTGACATTGTCAGCTTCCTGCCTCCTGTTTGTCTCCGGGCCTCTAGAGGTCATCTGTGTTCCCCTCTGCCTTAGTTCTTCCTCGTGTGTGTCAGCTTCCTGCCTCCTGTTTGTCTCCGGGCCTCTAGAGGTCATCTGTGTTCCCCTCTGCCTTAGTTCTTCCTCATGTGTCCTAATTAGCTTGATCCAGGTCACCTGTGCCTTGTTTCCCCTTGTGTATTTTAGCTGTGTGTTTTCCCCTTGTTTCTCACTTGGTTATTGCGTCCTGACTATGTGTCTCCTGCTTTGTCCCACCGTGTCTGTCCTAGTAAGTTGTTCAAAGTTATCTTTAGTTTGTTTTTCTCCCTCGTGGAGTTGTTTTGTTTTGCCTCCTGTTTTGGAACATTAAATCTACTTGCCTGGAGTATTGCCTTGGGTGTTTCATTTGGGTCCTACAACACCTCCTCTGTGGCTAAGGGGTAGTACCCCCAGCTCTCCACATCTGAGACCGGAGTTTCTAGCCCGGTTTGTGACAGAATAACCAAGTCAATCATGGACCCAGAAACACTCAGTTCCCCGGACCTGTTGGCGGTGATCACTCGACATGAGGCTTCTTTCCAGCGCCATGAAGCCGTTCTCAGCCGACAAGAGGAGCTGATGGCTAGTCATTCTCAACTCCTGGCCGAAATGATGAGTTCCCTCCGCCAGCTCTTTGAACGCCTCCCTGGTCCTCTCCCTTCCCCCAGGTCACCCCCCAGTGACGACAGGTCGTCTCGGTTGGCGGAGCCCCGACTACCACCTCCCAAGCCCTTTTCTGGGGATCCAAGCTCTTGCCAGGGTTTCCTCACCCAATGCTCCCTCACCTTCGAGCTCCAACCCTCAAGTTTTCCCACAGACCGTTCCAAGATTGCCTACATCATTACCCTTCTTTCAGACAAGGCGCTCGCCTGGGCTTCTGCGGTGTGGCAGTCCCAGGAGGCCTGTTGTGACTCCCACGCTGCATTTGTAGAAGAGTTCAAGCGGGTGTTCGATCATCCTGTCAGTGGGCGGGAGGCTTCCAAGCGCCTACTGTCTCTCCGTCAGGGGCCCCGAAGCACGGCAGATTTTGCCATTGATTTCCGGACCATAGCAGCAAGGAGCGGATGGAATGATGAAGCGCTGAGGGTCTGCTTTCAGGGAGGGTTATCTGAGCCCCTTCAAGATGAGTTAGCCACCCGAGAACCAGCTGGTGATCTCGAGTCCCTCATAGCCTTGGCCATCCGCCTGGACAATCGTCTAAGAGAGCGGAGAACGGCTCGCCGTCAGGTGTCTCATTCCCAAGTTCCTCTGAGCAGCTCTGTTTCTCCTGTTTGGACTCCGTCATTCAGAGCTTCCCGGCTCCTGAACTGCTCCAGGATTCCCGGAGAGCATGCAGTTAGGCCGCTCCAGGCTTTCTCCCAACGAAAGGGAACGTCGCATGAGGGAACGTCGGTGCCTCTACTGCGGGGTTGCCGGCCACTTCCGCTCCACTTGCCCCGAGCTGGGAAACGCCTGTCCCCGCCCAGCTACAGGAGGGCTGTGATGGGGGAGAGTTAGAGCGCTCCTACTAACGCTGTCCTGGCTATTCCAGCCACTCTGTCCTGGGGGGCCACCAGCATCGGGTCCAGGCTATGATCGATTCCGGTGCCGCAGGTGATTTCCTGGATGTAACCTTGGCTAAGGAACTTAAGATCCCTACCCAACTACTTCCTCAACCCCAGGCAGTTACAGCCTTAGATGGCAGACCTCTGGAACCAGGAAAGGTTACTGAGGCGACTCAGTCCCTGCGACTTACCATCTCTCAACACCAGCAGGAGGAGACCTTCTATCTCATTGACTCTCCCGAGTATCCTATTATCCTGGGTCACCCTTGGCTATGCAGACATAATCCCCAGATCGACTGGCCTACGGGCACCATTCTAAGCTGGGGTCACCTGCATGCTTCAGAGTCCCTCAGCCCCTAGTACCCAGTTTCAAGAGTCTGTTGACGTCTCCCGAGTCCCCAGTGTTTACCATCGGTTCAAGGCAGTGTTCAGCAAGGCCCGGGCTACTTCCTTACCGCCTCATCGCACGTATGACTGTGCCATTGATCTACTCCCTGGGTGCTGCCCTCCTAGAGGTCGGATCTTTTCCTTGTCCTCCCCCGAGCACGCAGCTATGGACACCTACATTAAGGAGTCCTTGGCAGCCGGCCTCATCTATGCCTCTACTTCCCCGGCTGGGGCGGGCTTCTTTTTGTTGAAAAGAAAGACGGGGGTCTTAGGCCTTGTATTGATTACCGGGGACTCAACAAGATCACGGTTCGGAATCGATACCCCCTTCCTCTCATGGCCACTGCTTTTGAGCTGCTTCAAGGGGCTTCCATTTTTACTAAGCTGGATCTCCGCAATGCTTACCATCTCGTGCGGATCCGGCAAGGAGACGAATGGAAGACGGCGTTCAACACGCCCACGGGGCACTATGAATATCGGGTGATGCCGTTCGGGCTCACCAATGCCCCCGCAGTATTCCAAGCCCTGATTAATGATGTTCTCCGGGATATGCTTAATCTGTTCGTCTTCGTGTACCTGGACGATATCCTCATCTTCTCGAGGTCACTGAAGGAGCATGAGGGGCATGTTAGCAGGGTTCTCCAGAGGCTCCTTGACAATCACCTCTACGTTAAGTCTGAGAAGTGTGAATTTCATGTTTCTCAGACTCAGTTTCTCGGGTTTATTGTCACTCCCGGGCACCTAGAGATGGCTCCCAAGAAGGTCAAGGCGGTCCACGATTGGCCCACACCTGCCACGGTCAAGGAGGTTCAACGGTTCATTGGCTTTTCTAACTTCTATCGGAAGTTCATTAAGAATTTCAGCTCGGTGGTAGCCCCCTTGACGACGCTTACCAAGGGAGGAGGGACCAAGATTCACTGGGGTCCGGAAGCAGCAGGGGCCTTCGAGGATCTCAAGCGCCGCTTCACGTCTGCTCCGATTCTGGTGACCCCTGACCCAGAGAGACCTTTCGTGGTGGAGGTGGACGCCTCAGAGGTGGGGGGTGGGAGCCGTCCTGTCACAGAGGGGTGCGGATGGGAGATTACACCCTTGTGCCTTCATGTCTCGCCGCCTGTCTGAGGCCGAGCGCAACTACCACGTGGGGGATCTAGAGTTGCTTGCGGTTAAACTGGCATTGGAAGAGTGGCGCCATTGGCTTGAGGGGGCTCAGCACCCTTTCCAGGTTCTCACAGACCACAAGAACCTGGAATATCTCCAACAGGCTAAGCGGATGAACCCTCGGCAAGCACGATGGTCCCTTTTCTTTAATCGATTCCAGTTCCTCCTAACTTACCGACCTGGCACCAAGAACGTCAAGCCGGATGCTCTGTCTCGAGTCTATTCTCCCGAGTTACAAGAGAAGCCCTTGGCATCGATTATTCCGAGGTCTAGGATCGTCGCACCTCTTCAGTGGGAACTAGAAAGAGGGGTACGAGAAGCTCTTGTCCAGGAGCCCGATCCAGGCGGTGGTCCTGCCGGTCGCCTGTCACGCTCTCTCTGTTCGGGGCCGCGTCTTGCAGTGGGGTCATGAGTCGCCCTTGACATGCCATCCAGGCAGTGCTCGCACACTGGAGTTCCTCCGACGGCGGTTTTGGTGGCCGTCCATCAAGAAGGACGTGCAGGTCTTTGTTGAGGCCTGCCCTGTGTGCAACCAGGGAAAGTCGACACGCCAGCGACCCCAGGGACTGCTCCATCCCTTACCTGTTCCTCGAAGGCCATGGTCACACCTTTCTCTGGACTTTGTTACGGGACTTCCTCTATCCCAGGGCAACACCGTCATCCTAGTGGTGGTAGACCGGTTCTCTAAGGCTGCCCGGTTTATTCCCCTGCCCAAGCTGCCCTCGGCTAAGGAGACTGCTGAGCTCCTCATGAACCATGTCTTCCGGATATTTGGTATTCCCCTGGACGTGGTCTCTGACCGAGGTCCCCAATTCTCGTCCCGGTTTTGGGGGCCTTCTGCAGGCTTGTTGGGGCCACAGCCAGCCTATCGTCGGGGTTCCATCCAGAGTCTAATGGCCAAACGGAACGGATTAATCAGGATCTGGAGACCACCCTGCGGTGTATGGCGGCCAGTAATCCCACGTCTTGGGCCACCTATATCATTTGGGCTGAATATGCCCACAACACCCTCCAGTCCTCAGCCACCGGATTGTCCCCCTTCGAATGCCAGTTCGGTTACAACCCTCCATTGTTTCCAGAGGAGGAGGCGCAAGTTGGTGTTCCCTCGGCCCAGCGCTTTGTCCAACGCTGTAGGCGGACCTGGAAGAAGGCCAGGCGTGCCCTCCTTCGGACCTCCCAGAGATACCAAAGTCAGGCTAATCGCCACCGCCGGACGTCCCTAGTTTCGAGCTGGTCAGAGAGTTTGGTTGGCCACTAAGAACCTGCCCCTCCGGGTCGAATCCAGGAAGCTTTCCCAGAGATACATCGGGCCTTTCCGCATTGCTAGAAAGGTTAACCCTGTGTCGTATCGTTTGGTTCTCCCTCGCTCCCTTAGAGTTAACCCCACTTTCCATGTTTCACTCCTTAAACCTGTCTTGTCTTCTCCCCTTTGCCCCCCACGCAGACCCCCGCCACCTCCCAGGATCATTGACGGCCAGCCAGCCTACACAGTCCGCCGGATACTGGACTCCCCGGAGGGTCCAGAACTCTCTGCAGTATCTGGTGGACTGGGAGGGCTACGGGCCGGAGGAGCGCTCCTGGGTTCCAGCCAGGGACATCCTGGACCCAGGTTTGATCCGAGATTTTCGCACCCTGGGGCCAGGGTGTTCTGGAAGGAACGTCAGGAGTCGTTCCTAGAGGAGGGGGGTCCTGTCAGCTTCCTGCCTCCTGTTTGTCTCCGGGCCTCTAGAGGTCATCTGTGTTCCCCCTCTGCCTTAGTTCTTCCTCGGTGTGTCAGCTTCCTGCCTCCTGTTTGTCTCCGGGCCTCTAGAGGTCATCTGTGTTCCCCTCTGCCTTAGTTCTTCCTCATGTGTCCTAATTAGCTTGATCCAGGTCACCTGTGCCTTGTTTCCCCCTTGTGTATTTTAGCTGTGTGTTTTCCCCTTGTTTCTCACTTGGTTATTGCGTCCTGACTATGTGTCTCCTGCTTTGTCCCACCGTGTCTGTCCTAGTAAGTTGTTCAAAGTTATCTTTAGTTTGTTTTTCTCCCCTCGTGGAGTTGTTTTGTTTTGCCTCCTGTTTTGGAACATTAATCAATCAATCAATTTTATTTTATATAGCCCTTCTTACATCAGCTAATATCTCGAAGTGCTGTACAGAAACCCAGCCTAAAACCCCAAACAGCTAGTAATGCAGGTGTAGAAGCACGGTGGCTAGGAAAAACTCCCTAGAAAGGCGAAAACCTAGGAAGAAACCTAGAGAGGAACCAGGCTATGAGGGGTGGCCAGTCCTCTTCTGGCTGTGCCGGGTGAAGATTATAACAGAACCATGCCAAGATGTTCAAAAATGTTCATAAGTGACAAGCATGGTCAAATAATAATCAGGAATAAATCTCAGTTGGCTTTCCATAGCCGATCATTAAGAGTTGAAAACAGCAGGTCTGGGACAGGTAGGGGGTTCCATAACCGCAGGCAGAACAGTTGAAACTGGAATAGCAGCAAGGCCAGGCGGACTGGGGACAGCAAGGAGTCACCACGGCCGGTAGTCCCAACGTATGGTCCTAGGGCTCAGGTCTCTCAGTTGGCTTTTCATAGCCGATCATTAAGAGTTGAAAACAGCAGGTCTGGGACAGGTAGGGGTTTCGTAACCGCAGGCAGAACAGTTGAAACTGGAATAGCAGCAAGGCCAGGCGGACTGGGGACAGCAAGGTGTCATCATGCCCGGTAGTCCTGACGTATGGTCCTAGGGCTCAGGTTCTCAGAGAGAAAGAGAGAACGAGAGAATTAGAGAGAGCATACTTAAATTCACACAGGACACTGGATAAGACAGGAGAAGTACTCCAGGTATAACCAACTAACCCCAGCCCCCGACACATAAACTACTGCAGCATAAATACTGGAGGCTGAGACAGGAGCGGTCCGGAGACACTGTGGCCCCATCCGAAGAAACCCCGGACAGGGCCAAACAGGAAGGATATAACCCCACCCACTCTGCCAAAGCACAGCCCCCGCACCACTAGAGGGATATCCTCAACCACCAACTTACAATCCTGAGACAAGGCCGAGTATAGCCCACAGAGGTCTCCACCACAGCACAAACCAAGGGGGGGGCGCCAACCCAGACAGGAAGATCACGTCAGTAACTCAACCCACTCAAGTGACGCACCCCTCCCAGGGACGGCATGAAAGAGCACCAGCAAGCCAGTGACTCAGCCCCTGCAACAGGGTTAGAGGCAGAGAACCCCAGTGGAGAGGGGAACCGGCCTGGCAGAGACAGCAAGGGCTGTTCGTTGCTCCAGAGCCTTTCCGTTCACCTTCACACTCCTGGGCCAGACTACACTCAATCATATGACCTACTGAAGAGATAAGTCTTCAGTAAAGACTTAAAGGTTGAGACCCGAGTCTGCGTCTCTCTCACATGGGTAGGCAGACTGTTCCATAAAAATGGAGATCTATAGGAGAAAGCCCTGCCTCCCGCTGTTTGCTTAGAAATTCTAGGGACAATTAGGAGGCCTGCGTCTTGTGACCGTAGCGTACGTATTGGTATGTACGGCAGGACCAACTCGGAAAGATAGGTAGGAGCAAGCCCATGTAACGCTTTATAGGTTAACAGTAAAACCTTGAAATCAGCCCTTGCCTTAACAGGAAGCCAGTGTAGGGAAGCTAGCACTGGAGTAGTATGATCATTAAATCTACTTGCCTGGAGTATTGCCTTGGGTGTTTCATTTGGGTCCTACAACACCTCCTCTGTGGCTAAGGGGTAGTACCCCCAGCTCTCCACATCTGAGACCGGAGTTTCTAGCCCGGTTTGTGACAGACATAAGCTATATGTTGTAATCCCTGTTCAGGAGGCATGCAGGACTATAACTACCTGAAGCCCACTTCCTGTTCCTGCCAGACCAGGCCAGACAGGCACTCTCCTATGTGGGCTATGTTCCAATAGCCATTCTAGCATTCCACTTAGAATGCCCAATACATTGATTCATTCACATAGTATGTTAGTAAAGATATTGAAACAGAGGCCCGATATTGGAACAGAAGCCCGGGTTCTGGCCTCAGACCATGTCTCTGGCTCTTGTGAGTGACACTGACAATATTACATTCAACAGATACAAGTAGCTATCCTTGATAGCCTCTACCAGCATTATTGAAAGCATTACATGACAAAATGAATTAAAGATGTAGGACATCATGGAAAGCAAACACAGTATTATAAAGATTTCCTACTTTCCATCATAATTCTACACAGTATATTTATGGTAAATAGTGCTGAAACAGGTTGAATGTGACCTGAAATTGCCCACTCCTCTGTCTGAACTGCACAGAACCATTAGGAGTCCAAGATTGTGGTGTTTGAAAGGGAGAACTTCATTGGCAAGCAATGGGAGATGAACGATGACTACCCCTCCCTGCAGGCCATGGGCTGGGGCAACAACAAGATCAGATCCATGCAGGTCCAGAGTGGAGCGTAAGTAAAAGGAGTAAAAGTCCTGACTTCCTTTTTCACACTACAGAAGACTATGCTCATAACAATCAGAAATAGAGGAATCAATTGTGTCTAGTCCAAAACTTGGACAAACTGCAAAAAAGTTCAATATGCAGTAAGAATAGCACAGAATAGTTGTAACAGAAAATATAACACAAGCCACAAAAAAGTATGTATAAAGTCTATGAAAAGTATATAAAGCCTTTCGGTCCTTTCCCCTTCAACAGTGTTCTGGCCGGGTGGTGAGTCTGACCTACATAAAGTCTTTATGGGCTGTAATTAAAATCCATTGTAATAACAACATAATTAAAATCCATTGTAATAATCATTTCTGTAATGGATCATAATAGAACTAAGCAAAACCCAATTTCAGGACTGAAATTATTAATTATCTAAATGAATGTCCTGTGACCTTACTGACCTATCTTTGCCAAATGTGTTAAAGGGACACTATGGTGAAAAATGAGAAACAATGAGCTATTATATGGTGTCCCTGGATATTATACAGAGGACTAACTGTTACAGGAGGGGGTCGCAGTTCTGGAGCGACCCACTAGGTGTCATCGTCCGACAACCTTAGGCACCTCCTCACTCACAGTCGGGACTAATCATCATCCTATTGGTGTCACCTGTGTCTATCGGTTCACCTGTGTATTTATGCCCTCACTTCCCTGTGTTCCCTTGCTCAGTTTTCTCTGCTAGTTTCTCTATGTCCAGCAGTACTACTCAGTGTCTGATCGGAGATCTATGTACAGGTACTTGAGAAGTGTTCTCCCTGTTTCGTTATTTGTTTCAGTCTTAGGTAGTATTTCGTATTTTGGCTGTCAGCCGGTTTTTAGAGACTTATTTGTTCCGCCTTTCTTTTATCGTGATAAGTCCGTTATTTTGTATTTTGGCTTCGGGACCACCAGTAAAGATCCTTGTTTCACCATCTCTGCCTACTGCCTACTGTATATCCTGCACCGCACCTGGGTCACACCTCACCCCAACCCTTACACTAACATGTACTGTAGAGGCCAACTCTGTCTGATCTACAAATGCCTAGACTAAGGGCTGGGGCTTGTTTCGGGATATTTTCTTCCTCTCTCTCCCTCTCCCTTTTAGCTGGGTGTGCTACCAGTTCCCCGGTTACCACGGCTACCAGTACATCATGGAGTGTGACTGTCATGGCGGAGAGAACAAACACTACAGGGAGTGGGGCTCCCATGCTCAGACCTTCCAGGTCCAGTCTCTGCGCCGCATCCAGCAGTGAGAGCTTCCACAGCCTCCTCCCTCTTTCACCCCTCCTCCTCTTCATCCTCTCCCCTCCCCTCCTCCTCTTATCCCTCCTCCACCCTATCATTCCAAGCTTGGCCAGTAGTCCTGTCAGACCTCCAAGACCAACGGCTCCTGACGCTTCTGGTGCTCCACAGCGACAAACATGTTTACAGCACTTTTGTTTTGATCCATCGCCGAAAGAAGAAAAACGAGAGAACGAGAGAAGAAGAAAGAAAATAAAAGTGATGGATACGCCCCACAGCGAGCGGAGAGAAGGTTCCCAGGTGGTGTGGTGGTACGACCCAGGCTTTGATGCTATTCTTCATTGTTGTCACAGGGATTTCACAGCCACAGTGATCAATTAAGAGAGAATTAGCAACAAAAATAAACAGCGATACAAGAGTGCTATTAACCTGCTCTGGGGTCTTTACTCTTTTCACTGTCTTTTCTCTCTACTTTCCACTTGCAGCTTTTCTCAGCAGTTCTCAGTAGTCCCATCTCCTTGAACAAAACATTTACATCCTAGGTTATAAAAAATATAGGAAATGTAAGTGTCTACTAAATGGACCTTCATACCAAAAGCAAACTATATTACACCCTTATTACACCCTATAGCACACAATTACAAACCCCAGAAATCTAAACTATTTTAGCCATAATGTAAAAGAAAATACAAAGCTTCAATCATGAAGTAAAATGTTTCAATTTAACCCAGCTCTATTGAGATGTCATGAAGTGTTTATCCAACTCTCAGGCAACACTAAAATCCCCAGTCTGTCTCAATTCAGTACCATTCAGTACCATTCTCCATCTGAAATATTGAGCATAGGACAAATTGTGCTTAAATGCATGGTATCTGTCAGGCTCATCCAATGCAATTTGGTAGCTAATAGCCTAGACTGTATGAGGAATATGATTGGGAAATTGAGACAATGGAAATATAGAGAAAAAAAATGGCAATTGCACTTTTTTTTTGGGGGGGGGATATTACAATACTGACTAATATCAATGTATAGAACTAAAATACACTATAGTACTGTACTGTAGTCTCAAATTATATATTCTGCAAACCACCTTAAAGAGAGGCTCCTCCTCAAGGAGAGTGACATCAAACCAAAGCCCCGCCCCTATGAAAGCTTCATGGGAAGTTGGATGCATAAAGGCGGGCTGTCCGGAGAGACAAGAGGCTAGGTTAAGTAGATAACAATGTTCTCATCGTTTACCTTTTTATTTCACAAGAGTGGATATTCAAGAGGTAGGAGAGTCGGAAACATGGCAACATATTTGCTGGAGCATCGACATACAGCGCCGAAACTATGCGTCTCACTTTTCGTCTTACTGCTTTTTGTTGTTGGCTCCATCACGGCTCTCAGCGTCGGCGAGGCGCGGCTTGTCAGAAGCAACACCGCCGCGAAAGAGGAGGTAGAAGACTATACAAAATACTACAATTATGTGGAAATGACCCGGCTACTGAAGTTCATGGCCATGAAATACCCTCACATCGCCAACCTGTCCAGTATAGGCCAGTCCGTGCAGGGCAGGGAGTTGTGGGTTATGCGAATCACAAAGGACCCCAACGCTGACGTACCGGGAAAACCCAAATGTAAATACGTGGGGAACATGCACGGGGACGAAACTATCTCGAGGCAGGTATTGGTG
This sequence comes from Coregonus clupeaformis, assembly GCF_020615455.1. Classification (NCBI taxonomy): domain Eukaryota; kingdom Metazoa; phylum Chordata; class Actinopteri; order Salmoniformes; family Salmonidae; genus Coregonus; species Coregonus clupeaformis. Next base: position 38,638,601 of record NC_059197.1, read on the forward strand.
TACCTTGTGGACTACTTACTGACGAGGTATGGAGAGGACCCACGTATCACGGAGTTGGTGACGAGCACGGATATTTACATTATGCCCAGTATGAACCCAGACGGGTTCGAGAGGTCAAGAGAGGGGGACTGCAGTGGCGACGCAGGGGGTCGTTCCAACGCCAGGAACATGGACCTCAACAGAAGTTTTCCTGACCAGTTTGACGAAATCAACGTCCAGCAAGAGGATATTCCCGAGGTTACAGCTGTCATTAAATGGATCCTGGAGAAAAAGTACGTCTTTCTTTCTCTGGTCTATTTACATAGACCTACATACACCATGATTTGTGTTTGTTTATTACATTGTTTATAACCTAATTCAGATGGTGAGATGGGGCTCAAATGTATGGGCTACACCAGGGGTAGGCAACCCTTTTCCTGGAGTGGAGCAGGTACTGCAGAATTTGGTTCTGATAAAGACATTGCACCTGACCAACTGAGATAATTGATCACTTCACTAATTGCCTAAATTCAACACACCACACCTGTTCTTCCAGGTCAGTTAAATAAAAAATATGAAGTGACTGCGGCACTCCAGGACCCTGGGCTACACAGACATCGCTTACTGCAAATGGTAACTGCTGCAACCAAGGGCTTTACTGGAAGCCTGCATCTGTCATTGTTCCCATTGTTCTGAAGCACCTCCTCATGGACCCCAAATACCACCTCCCTCCCCCCGAAGGATCTCTCCATTTACCTAAGGGCCCACTGTTGCCAGCTAACAGTTGGGAATGCCCTCGATCAACATCAGACTCCAAAAGGCCAACATAAGTAGCCTGCCATGCAACTTTAGGCTGGCCACCTTTGTCTAAAGACCTGTCAAAACAAACGCTATACCCCCTCTTCCAGCTGTCACTAAACAAACAGCTAATGATGTCCTGTTATTGCATATAGTTTATTTTATTAAAACACAGGGGTTGTCTTTATATGGAAAAAAAACATGTTTTTAAATTTCGACCAGTTGATTGGTCGATGACTTTCGGTCGACCAAGGTTTAGGTCGGGGACAGCCCTACCTGTTATTAACCTGTATTACAAATCAGCCCTTCAGCTATACAGTCAGAACTATGCTATCTTAATTGTTGGTAATATGTTTGGTACTACTGCAGGATATGTTACTGTTATAGTTCCCACCTGCTGTGTAGAACCTCCTGCATGGACAGGAAATCACTGTGTTATCTATGGGAACACAATAACCCACATCAAATCAAATTTTATTTGTCACATGCGCCGAATACAACAGGTGTAGACCTTACCGTGAAATGCTTACTTACAAGCCCTTAACCAACAATGCAGAGTAAAAAAAAAAAAGGAAGTAAGAACAATTTGTGAAAAATAGTAACACAATAAAATAACAATAAGGAGGCTATATACAAGGGGCACTGGTACTGAGTCAATGTGCAGGGGTACGGGGTAGTCAAGGTAATTTAGGTAATATGTACATGTAGGTATGGGTAAAGTGACTGCATAGATAATAAACAGAGCGTAGCAGCAACTAATGTGAAGAGTGTGAAGGAATGTGTGTTTGTGTGTGTTGGGGTGTCAGTGTGGTATATGTGAATGTGTGGTTAGAGTCCAGTGAGGAGTGTACATCGAGCCTGTGCAAGAGAGTCAGTGCAAAAATTAATAATAAATAAGGAGGTCAATGCAAATAGTCTGGGTAGCCATTTGATTAACTTAGCAGTCTTAGAAGCTGTTAAGGAGCCTTTTGGTCCCAGACTTGGCACTCCGGTACCGCTTGCCATGCGGTAGCAGAGAGAACAGTCTATGACTAGGGTGACTGGAGACATTGCCAATTTTTAGGGCCTTCCTCTGACACCGCCTGGTATAGAGGTCCTGGATGGCAGGGAGCTCGGCTCCGGTGATGTACTGGGCCGTACGCACTACCCTCTGTAGCGCCATGCGGTCGGATGCCGAGCAGTTGCCATACCAAGCGGTGACGCAACCAGTCAGGATGTTCTCGATGGTGCAGCTGTATAAAATATTTTCAGCCTCCTGAGGGGGAATAGGCGTTGTTGTGCCCTCCTCAAGACTTTGTTGGTGTGTTTGGACCTTGATAGGTCCTTAGTGATGTGGACACCAAGGAACTTGAAGCTCTCGACCCGCTCCTCTACAGCCCTGTCGATGTGAATGGGGGCGTGCTCGTGTGTGTACTTCAGCTCAGCCTGGGATAGTTAAAGGTTTCCCCCCTTCCCCTTGGCCTTGACAATAGGATGTAGGCTACAGACAGGCAGACAGTAGATACTAGGCCTACTATATATCCCCTGCCTCCTGATAACATTGTGTTGTTGTTGTTGTGTCCCTCCAGGTTTGTCCTGTCAGGGAACCTGCATGGTGGCACTGTGGTTGCCAGCTACCCCTTTGATGACTCGGCCTCCCACAAGATGCAGGGTTACTACAGCCGCTCTGTGGACGACAACCTGTTTAAACACCTGGCGCTGACCTACGCCAAGAACCACCCCGTCATGAGGACTGGGGAGCCCAAGTGCCCAGATACCCCCGACGAGACTTTCGAGGATGGCATCGTCAACGGGGCAAAGTGGTACGATGTACCCGGTAAGACTTTTTCTTCCTTAACTATCAGACCACTGATGATGCTCTTTGGGGAGCAAAGGTCATGTTCTTTTTCCTTCTTAGTTTGTTGAAAAAGAGGGTATGGTTCACACACAGCAGCTCCTGTATCTTCCTTTTGTGATTTCTAATGTATTTTCTTCTCTTCTTCGTAATTTGTTTCCTTGTCTTTCCATTTCTTGAAAAGCTTCTTCAGCTGCTTTTTTTGATAGTTTAACTCATTATCCCACCTCATCTCTCTCAGAAAAATCGCACATTATTGTTGAAACAGAGAGCGGAGTGCTGGGTTGCCATGACGATTAAGTCCATTGGGGTTTATTTTGAATGTTTCTCTCTTCCCAGAGACTGATGACATCATGTGGTAATTTTACTTCTCATGCGTTCATAATCAGCTGGATATCAGGTTTTACTCAGCTCAGTGTTGTATGAGTTCATGGAGAAACCTTGAAATTAATATTGAATGACATGTAGGCCTATAGTAAGGGAATAAAGGATATATGATAACATGTATAGTGTGGGCTTTCACTGCCATGGTACATGCCTACTTTTTGTCATTGGGACAAAGCCTTATGTGTGATGTCTAGGCTACGTGTTGCCATGAAAAGGGGTTAATTAATTAGTGTGATGGTTTCCTCTGTCTTTGCTACTATACATTTTCCATGGCCCAATATTCACTGAATATCTTCCCCCCCCCACTCATTTTGGGTCTATTTGAGAACCAAACCAGCAGACCCACAGCTGTGATTGTCTGTCTGGTCTTAATTTAAAACCCCACTAATTAGGCTATTGAATCAGAGTACGGCTTTGAACATAAGAAGAATAATTATCACTGAATTATCACAGTGAATTATTGTAATGTTTGTTTGTGTCAATTAATGGCATAAGGGATGGTTTGCCAACTGGCGATTTGACACGAAAATACAATTTCATTTATTCAAAATTTCATTCATTCATTCATTCATTACAGGTGTTCCATTGCACTGACTTCACTATCTAGTAGAGCAGCTGTGGCAGAGGACAACACACCCAGCTAGCTAGTATTGTATTATTCACCCCTGCAGCACAGACCTGCTCTCTGTTCTCTCCTCACAGAAAGCCTGACTGGTCTCAGGTTATCCTATCCGTCTTTTACGAGCTGTCTGTGTGTGTCTGTGTGTGTGAGAGACACGACCTGTCCATGCAGCTTGCTGTCCCCCCACTACCCCCCTTCATGTTCAGGAATACCATCGTCCGTGTTCCACAGGCAGTAACCGGACCCCCAGTCTCTGTGTTGTGCTGTGTGGCTGCTGGCAGGTCGGGGGGTTGGAAAGAGAGCCAGGCTAGGGGCAATGAGATGATACTGTAATCTGAGTCTGAAGGTTTCAGGTGACCGTCAAGGCTTTTCCTGTATAGATGTGTGCGGTCATCACCCTGTGCGTATTTGCAGTGAGACTGTTTATCATGTGTCTGTGAGTGTAATAGGGAGTGGTGAGTTCCAGGTATATTCTCAACCATTCCTCAATAATCCCTGAATCTGCTCTAACAGACTGCCTCTGCTTCAGTTGTAAATTATGACTCGGCAGAAGACTAATTCTGGTTTCTTCATCATAACTCACCTGAATCTAAATTGACTGCCTCTGTGGTTAATGGAGACTGCAGGAGATAGATTTAATCTGATGCACAGATCTGTCTTCTATAAGCACTATCAAAGGAACAGCATACAGTGGGGAAAAAAAGTATTTAGTCAGCCACCAATTGTGCAAGTTCTCCCACTTAAAAAGATGAGAGAGACCTGTAATTTTCATCATAGGTACACGTTAACTATGACAGACAAATTGAGAAAGAAAAATCCAGAAAATCACATTGTAGGATTTTTAATGAATTTATTTGCAAATTATGGTGGAAAATAAGTATTTGGTCACCTACAAACAAGCAAGATTTCTGGCTCTCACAGACCTGTAACTTCTTCTTTAAGAGGCTCCTCTGTCCTCCACTCGTTACCTGTATTAATGGCACCTGTTTGAACTTGTTATCAGTATAAAAGTCACCTGTCCACAACCTCAAACAGTCACACTCCAAACTCCACTATGGCCAAGACCAAAGAGCTGTCAAAGGACACCAGAAACAAAACTGTAGACCTGCACCAGGCTGGGAAGACTGAATCTGCAATAGATAAGCAGCTTGGTTTGAAGAAATCAACTGTGGGAGCAATTATTAGGAAATGGAAGACATACAAGACCACTGATAATCTCCCTCGATCTGGGGCTCCACGCAAGATCTCACCCCGTGGGGTCAAAATTATCACAAGAACGGTGAGCAAAAATCCCAGAACCACACGGGGGGACCTAGTGAATGACCTGCAGAGAGCTGGGACCAAAGTAACAAAGCCTACCATCAGTAACGCACTACGCCGCCAGGGACTCAAATCCTGCAGTGCCAGACGTGTCCCCCTGCTTAAGCCAGTACATGTCCAGGCCCGTCTGAAGTTTGCTAGAGTGCATTTGGATGATCCAGAAGAGGATTGGGAGAATGTCATATGGTCAGATTAAACCAAAATATAACTTTTTGGTAAAAACTCAACTCGTCGTGTTTGGAGGACAAAGGATGCTGAGTTGCATCCAAAGAACACCATACCTACTGTGAAGCATGGGGGTGGAAACATCATGCTTTGGGGCTGTTTTTCTGCAAAGGGACCAGGACGACTGATCCGTGTAAAGGAAAGAATGAATGGGGCCATGTATCGTGAGATTTTGAGTGAAAACCTCCTTCCATCAGCAAGGGCATTGAAGATGAAACGTGGCTGGGTCTTTCAGCATGACAATGATCCCAAACACACCGCCCGGGCAATGAAGGAGTGGCTTCGTAAGAAGCATTTCAAGGTCCTGGAGTGGCCTAGCCAGTCTCCAGATCTCAACCCCATAGAAAGTCTTTGGAGGGAGTTGAAAGTCCGTGTTGCCCAGCGGACAGCCCCAAAACATCACTGCTCTAGAGGAGATCTGCATGGAGGAATGGGCCAAAATACCAGCAACAGTGTGTGTGAACCTTGTGAAGACTTACAGAAAACGTTTGACCTGTGTCATTGCCAACAAAGGGTATATAACAAAGTATTGAGAAACTTTTGTTATTGACCAAATACTTATTTTCCACCATAATTTGCAAATAAATTCATTAAAAATCCTACAATGTGATTTTCTGTATATTTTTTTCTCATTTTGTCTGTCATAGTTGACGTGTACCTATGATGAAAATTACAGGCCTCTCTCATCTTTTTAAGTGGGAGAACTTGCACAATTGGTGGCTGACTAAATACTTTTTTTCCCCACTGTAGGTGTCATTTAAAGGTGAAACTAGGAGGTGTAAAGATTAGGTGTCTTAACAAGTAATGAAATATGACTCCATTCTCTGATGAACTTTGAGAATAGACTTACACAATGCTCAATGAGGAAATGACAGGAGGGAAATGTACCCAACGATATCGTAAGATCTTATTAGAACATTAAGAATGTGAGTTTAGAATCTAGGTAATTGTCATTATGACCTTCCGAGAGGTGACTGTTGAGAAAGAATGATAGGGAGAGACAGCGAGGGAGAGGGAGGTAGAGAAATAGAGAGATAGGGAGAGAGGGAAAGTTTACGTACTTGGCAGTGTGGGTTGACTTGGATAATTGCAATAGATGACAGATAACCTTTTGACAAGCTTTTTTTGTAGACCCATTTTTGTATAGCTAGTTTACCTCTTTCCTCTATGCCAGGGGTGTCAAACTCATTCCATGGAGGGCCTCGTGCAGCGTTTACGAAACTCGGTCCTCGGGACCCCAAGTGGTGCACGTTTGGGTTTTTGCCCTAACACTACACAGCTGATTCAGATGATCAAAGCTTGATTATTGGTTGATTATTTGAATCAGCTGTGTAGTACTAGGGAAAAAACAAAAACGTGCACCCCTTTGGGTCCTAAAGACCGAGTTTGGGAAACCCTGGCGTAGTGTTTGCTGGTTTTTCCTTTCAACTCAATATTATTAGGAAGGTGTTCCTAATGTTTTGTACTCTGTGTAGACACCTGTTGCTAAGAGTTTGTACTGAATTTGCACTGCATGGCCACTAGCTTATTTGATATAAGCTCACAATTTGGCCAGCACTAAAAAAAGTAACAATTACACAATTTAATTGTTATAACTGTTTATAAATTGGTAATAAACAATCTATAAACTCATAATTCATGAACAGTTTATAAACTACTTGGGCCTATAGGCTATTTATAGCCGAAATAATTTTAAGTAGCCTCGTCCTTTTACTCACTAGCAATACCCACTGCTCTGTTTCTGACTGGTCATATTATTTATTTGTATTTTTGTACCTTCATTTAACCAGGAAAAGCCCATAGAGACCCAGAGTCTCTCTTTCAAGGGAGACCTGGCCAAGAAGGCAGCAACAATCAATACATTACATAATTAAAACATACAACAATACAATACAACAACATGATCCAGCCTAAAAAAAGCATTTACACTCCTCTGTAACAGTCTCCCATCAAAATGTTAAATTCATTCAGTGGCACTAACATATCTAGATGAAGCATGGGTTGTAGACTATTCCATGCCTCTGGTGCACAAGACGAGAAGGCAGTCTTGCCTAATACTGTACATGTCCTGGGGACTTTAAGTAGCAACCACCTAGCAGACTGGGTATGGTAACTGCTGTGGTGAAGGAGACTAGACTACAGAGGTAAAGAGGGAGTTTACCCAAAAGGGCTTTGTTGATGAACACATTCAAATGTAGCTTTCTGCGCATATAAAGTGAGGTCCAACCCACCATTTGGTACAAGGTGCAATGGTGGGTGAGTGACTTGGTATTTGTAATAAAGCGCAAGGATGCATGATAAAGAGTCCAGTCTCTGTAAGACAGAGGAGGCTGCATGCATATACAACAAGTCACCATAATCAATTACAGAGAGAAAAGTGCCCTGAACACGCTTCTTTCTAGCCATAAGTGGGAAGCAAGCTTTATTATGAAAATAAAAATCCAATTTCAATTTAAGCTTCCTCACAAGATTATCCATATTAACTTTAAAGGACAACTTGTCATCCAACATTTTACATTTTTAGTCATTTAGCAGACGCTCTTATCCAGAGCGACTTACATGAGCAATTAGGGTTAAGTGCCTTGCTCAAGGGCACATCGACAGATTTTTCACCTAGTTGGCTCGGGGATTAGAACCAGCGACCTTTCGGTTACTGGCACAACGCTCTTAACCACTAAGCTACCTGTATTTGTAGGATTACACTTTTTCAATGGAAAAGCCACCAGATGTGACAATGCTAACCTTCTCTGGCTGAGTGCGAGCTCTGGTAAAGATAATTAATTTTGTTTTTTGTACATTCAAGACCAGTTTGAGACCATAAAGGGAGGTGTACAGTGACTGAAAAGCAGACTGGAGCTCTTCAACAGCCTGAACCAGAGAAGGAGCACATGAATATATTACTGTATCATCTGCATATAGATGCAACTTTGCTGGTTGCATCCCATTTCCCAAATCATTAATAGAAATTGAGAACAACACAGGAGCTAAAATGGAACCCTGGGGCACACCTCTATTAATCTGAAGAAAGCTAGACTTGTGATTGTCAGCATATACAGATTGTGTTCTGTCAGAAAGATAGTTCCTAAACCAATTTACTTCCCCTTCACTGAGACCAATGTTACTGAGTCTAGCTAGCAACAATTCATGGTCAACTGAATCAAATGCCTTTTGATAAATCAACAAACAGAGCAGCACAATGTTGCTTTTTATCAAGTGCATTTATGTCATTTGCTGCTGCCATAGCTGCAGTTGTGGTGCTGTGCCCCAATCTAATGCCAGACTGAACCCCGAACTGAGTTCGCTAGGGATTCATAGACTTTGGCCAGGATAGGGAGTTTGGAGATGGAACAATATTTATTAACATCTGAGGGATCTCCACCCTTTAGCAGTGGGAGGACAAAAGCTGATTTGACAACAGTCAGTTTCGTTGTTCTTGGAACCCTGTGTTATCATGACTTAGAATGAGGCTGAAATGAGAACAGCAGGACCTACTATTAGGGATACGCATCGGTCCCGAATTCAAATATTTAAGGTGCATCGGTCCGCGGAACCCCAAACCGATCCAAATGTAGATACTCGGTCAGAAAAACGTTATGAATCGTTGGTTGCTCCTGTAAGTCGCTCTGGATAAGAGCGTCTGCTAAATGACTAAAAATGTAAAATGTAAATGTTGGTTCACAATAGTTTTTTTGCTCATATTACTTTTTTTTCTACCTTATAAAAATACCTCATATTTTGTGACAGGCAGCTGTCACAAAAGATGAGGTATTTCTAGAAGACAGAAAAAAACTAATATGAGCAACAACAAAAATTTGTGAACCAACGATTCGTAACTTTTTTGCATTACGACCATCCCCAGGCAATATCAGTAGCATAGTCACACTGCGCACTGTGCTCTGCTTCACGCGCTGACCAACGAGAGGTCTTGCACATTCCTGATCTTGCACATCTGCGCAGCGCCTTCAGCATTCAAATGCTTGTAAAATGGCTTGCGCAATATTAGGCTTTATTATTGAGTGACAACCAATTGATTTGATAGGTTATTGTTATCAAATGCGCTGTTGAAAGTGGTGTTTTACCGGAATATAAGTAAGGTACCAGAGACACAACTCATCTGGCTATAGCCTACCTGCTAAACAGGGTTTATATTAGATTATATTTTGATCAGGTTCACCATCAGCAATAGTTTTGGTAGTTTTGCTTTATACAATCGGTGAATATGGTCATATTTAGATCTACAGGGTAAAGTTGTTAATTTCATAATGATGACAGCCATCACTTTTGCGAGCGAAGCTGCACTGCATTGTCGAAACGGGAGGAGCTCACTCCATACACATTTCCAAACGGTCAAAACCATTCCATTTTGAGACTGGATGAAATCCAAAGTTGTGCTATATATTCATTGGCTATGTCATGGCTAATTTGTAAAGATAAGTATTGATACATTACTAGCTCACAATAATGAGTAAAAAAAATAAATAACAAAACATACATTGGCTCCCCCTAATCTAATAGTGGGGTGGTAGATGCCCACTAGTATCCCTTATGGCTCAGGTGACTACATACACCATAGACATATACATCAGACAGAAAGACGTCAGCTCGGACAGATCCAGCTCAGAGAGGCCCAGCTCATGAGCTCCATCAGCAGCAGATTTTAATTCGGTATGGAAAATGAATGTTTATTCACCAAATGTTAGTGCATCAAACCGAATCGCATCGATTCGTTCGTCTAATAAACCAAATCACATAGAATAATTTCAAACTGAAGCGTATCGTTCCTGTATCGGAGCCATGATACGTGCGAATCATCTTGAAAGGGAAAGATGCACATCCCTACCTACTATAGGTTTGTTATATTTGTTTTTCATTACTAATACTAATCTTATAGGCTGTTGTTTTCTAGCTCACTGACATCACATCTAACCCTTCAACAGCCAGCAAGTCATTATGCTGTAGTAGAGAACTACAGTGCATTCTGAAAGTTTTCAGACCCCTTGATTTTTTTCCACATTTTGTTACGTTACAGCCTTACACTAAAATGGATAAAATCAAATAAATTCCTCATCAATCTACACACAGTACCCCATAATGACAAAGTGAAAACAGACTCGAAATTGAGCTCAGATGCATCCTGTTTCCATTTATCATCCTTGATGTTTCTACAACTTGATTGGAGTCCACCTGTGGTAAATTCAATTGATTGGACGTGATTTGGAAAGGCACATACCTGTCTATATAAGGTCCCACAGTTGACAGTGCATGTCAGAGCAAAAACCAAGCCATAAGGTTGAAGGAATTGTCCGTAGAGCTCAGAGACAGGATTGTGTCGAGGCACAGATCTGGGGAAGAGTACCAAAGAATGTCTGCAGCATTGAAGGTCCCCAAAAACACAGTGGCCTCCATCATTCTTAAATGGAAGAAGTTTAGAACCACCAAGACTCTTCCTAGAGCTCGCCGCCCGGCTAAACTGAGCAATAGAGGGAGAAGGGCCTTGGTCAGGGAGGTAACCAAGAACCAGATGGTCACTCTGACAGAGCTCTAGAGTTCCTCTGTGGAGATGGGAGAACCTTCCAGAAGGACAACCATCTCTGCAGCACTCCACGAATCAGGCCTTTATGGTGGAGTGGCCAGATGGAAGCCACTCCTCAGTAAAAGGCACATGAAAGGGCGCTTGGAGTTTGCCAAAAGGCACCTAAAGACTCTCAGACCATGAGAAACAAGATTCTCTGGTCTGATGAAACCAAGATTGAAGTCTTTGGCCTGAATGCCAAGCGTCACGTCTGGAGGAAACCTGGCACCATCCCTACGGTGAAGCATGGTGGTGTTAGCATCCTGTTGTGGGGATGTTCTTCAGCGGCAGGGACTGTGAGACTGGTCAAGATCGAGGGAAAGATGAATGGAGCAAAGTACAGAGAGATCCTTGATGAAAACCTGCTCCAGAGCGCTCAGGACCTCAGACTGGGTGAAGGTTTACCTTCCAACAGGACAACGACCCTAAGCACACAGCCAAGACAATGCAGGAGTGGCTTCGGGACAAGTCTCTGAATGTCCTTGAGTGGCCCAGCCAGAGCTCGGACTTGAACCCTATCAAACATCTCTGGAGAGACTTGAAAATAGCTGTGCAATCAATCAAGACTTGAAGCTGTAATCGCTTCCTAAGGTGCTTCAACAAAGTACTGAGTAAAGGGTCTGAATACTTATGTGATATTTCAGTTTTGTATTTTTTATAAATTTGCTAAAATTGATAACCTATTTTTGCTTTGTCATTATGGGGTATTGTGTGTAGATTGATGAGGGGAAAATAGCAATTTAATCAATTTTAGAATAAGGCTGTAACGTAACAAAATGTGTAAAAAGTCAAGGGGTCTGAATACTTTCCGAATGCACTGTATATTAAAGAACATATGTGGCCTCATTTACGGTTACAATACTGAAGGACTGGTTGCTCCAGCTCTGCACTAAATTTTATTCAAACAGGGTTGTTTTCCTAATAGCTGGATTAGGTACCCTATATTCATAGGCCTAGCAGCTTTATGTGTTTGTAGCTTTTGTCTGGATTCTGGAATGAATCAATTCTTTACTGACGAATGAGAACAGGGCTGGTTGAGCAAGGCAGTAGGTCACTGTGGTTTGGGTAGGAAGCCAATACAAATAGTATTGCAGGGTTGGTAGGCCTAATGCTACAAACATTAATCACTGCAAACAGAACAACAGACATATCGTGATTGTAGTGATGACAAGGTTAGTTCTGGGGAATGTTTCTGTTTAAAAGTCTATTGCCATAAGATTCCCATAAGTCTGTCCTCTTATGATGATCAAAGTCAGTCAATGATCTACTTGTCTTGGGCTGTGAGGTTAATGTAGGGCTATTCCACGGAAACGGAATTGTGCTGAGACTCAGATTTTTTTGTGCTGAGACTCGGACACTTAAAATGTATGCCAAACAAAAACCAAGTTCAACAAACCATACAACTCTATGCATAAGGACTACTCTTAACAATTTACAAAGACAATTTTACTAAAACATATTAATTGGAAGATTGCATATTTGGGTATTATTCTACACACTGGCTATTATTTTAATGAGCTCCGCCACCAAACAAGACCAAATTTGGTTGGTCCGGACTGGACCAAATTTTAACTACTTTTCAATGTCCATGGACGTCCGGTGTTGGTCGGTGCTCAGTGGGTGAGGATGCTTTTTACAGTAAATGGAAAGAGAGGGGGTCATGGTTAGGTGTGAGGAAGAGAGAGAGACTACAGAAATTCTGTTACCAATTTTTCAGAACTTCTGTTACCGATTTATGTTTATGAAGTATTAAGTGATTAAAACTGGAAATTCTGTTACCAAATCGGTAACAGAATTTCCAGTTTTAATCACTTAATAATTCATAAACATAATTGATATCAATAAAAACACTTAGTAATTTATAGGTCTGCCTTGTTACTTCTGTGAACTTTCATTATCCTCCCTCCTTATGAGGGAGAACATTTTGAAAATATCTTAAGATATGTGGGTTTTTGTTAACGGAATTTCAAGACATTTTATTTTATTTTAAAATTTTAGTCATTTAGCAGACGCTCTTATCCAGAGCGACTTACAGTTAGTGAGTGAGTGCATACATTTTCATACTGGCCCCCCGTGGGAAACGAACCTACAACCCTGGCGTTGCAAGCACCATGCTCTACCAACTGAGTTACAGGGGACACAAGGCAATGTTTTGTTTTGATGTATTTCTAATAACTTGTGATACTTTTTCTGGTAGACTTTTTCTAAGACCCCTTTTCCATCTGTTTGACAAGAAACCAAAGCCTGTGCTTATTCCTAATTTTTAGGATAGAAAATTGTTGAAAATGTATATATGCCATAATTTCAAAAAAATATTGAATCTTAGCTTTCATTTGACATCCAATTTGACATGCTCCTATGCTCTTCACATGTTGGTGCTTATGGGTCCTTTTACATGGAAGTTACCTGTACAAAAACTCCTTGGGAGTTTACAGTAATATGTAGTGTTAAACCAAAGTTTCTTTAGAATTTACAGTAACATACTGTATTATTTATTTCAGTAATTTACAGGTAACTGGCTGCCAATAAGTTAATGTAAAAACAACAGGATTTTTTTTTTTACAATGTAGTGTTACATTCATTCCTGTTCTCCTTTCTCTTTGTCCTCTACCACTTCAGAGTAAAGGAAAGAGGGAGTAACAGGCCTAGTGTATTTACATGTAACCCCACGCAGCCTCTTTAACGCCATCCGTTCTTAAATTATGTATAGATCTCATCTGTGAAAGCTGGGGGCTTTGCCCGAGCCTTGGGTCAGGTGAATAGATATAGACATAATGGTTACCTCACAGTGAGATGATGAGCAGTGTTTTCCCTAAGTGCCAGCCGTCGTCTAAACAGCTGATAACAGACTCATTGTCGGCCGGCTACTTTTTCCACTTCACTTTTTCTACTTCACTTCAGGCTTCTGCTCATTTAAAAGTTTAAAGTCGCTAGTCAGAAAAGTCTGTATAGCCTTCTCCCTAGAATGAACGATATGCATCTTCTAGTGATCTATTGATACGACAGGCGCCTGTCAGTCACAAAGCGAGCGATGAACTGGAAACACTGCTGGTTTGTCAGTCAGCTGTCTGTCCCTCCTCTTTGTACCTGTGTTATTTTTGTGTGCTGTGGTTGGTTGCTGTCAAATTTCTTTTCACGGAGGAGGGAGAGCATGATGCTCCTTCGTCATCTCCTGTGAATGAATTTACACGTCCCATTTAATGTAAGTGGTAACGATGAGTTGAAATCCACTTAATTATTGTTTTTTGGCACATTCATTTATTTTGCGTGTTTCAACTTTCATATAGCCAGCCATGGAGTCGGGCGCATAGGCTATTGACTTTGCTTTGATTGGCAAACGAAGAGCAAATATTGACTTGTTTATAAAAGGTGTCGAACTGACTAAATAAAGTAAATCTCCTATATCCCTTCGCAATTCTTAAATAATACAATATAGTTATGTCCATGGTATTGCATTGGGACAAGTATACCAAAACACCAGTCTCAACGTCAACAGTGAAGAGGCGACTCCGGGAGGCTGACCTTCTAGGCAGAGTTGCAAAGAAAAAGTCCAGTGTCTGTGTTCTTTTGCCCATCTTTTCTTTTTATTGGCCAGTCTGAGATATGGCTTTTTCTTTGCAACTCTGCCTAGAAGGTCAGCATCCCGGAGTCGCCTCTTCACTGTTGACGTTGAGACTGGTGTTTTGCGGGTACTATTTAATGAAGCTGCCAGTTGAGGACTTGTGAGGCATCTGTTTCTCAAACTAGACACTCTAATGTATTTGTCCTCTTGCTCAATTGTGCACCGGGGCCTCCCACTTCTCTTTCTATTCTGGTTAGAGCCAGTTTGCGCTGTTCTGTGAAGGGAGTAGTACACCGCGTTGTACGAGATCTTCAGTTTCTTGGCAATTTCTCGCATGGAATAGCCTTCATTTCTCAGAACAAGAATAGACTGACGAGTTTCAGAAGAAAGTTCTTTGTTTCTGGCCATTTTGATCCTGTAATCGAACCCACAATTGCTGATGCTCCAGATACTCAACTAGTCTCAAGAAAGCCAGTTTTATTGCTTCGTTAATCAGCACAACAGTTTTCAGCTGTGCTAACATAATTGCAAAAGGGTTTTCTAATGATCAATTAGCCTTTTAAAATGATAAACTTGGATTAGCAAACACAACGTGCCATTGGAACACAGGACTGATGGTTGCTGATAATGGGCATCTGTACGCCTATGTAGATATATCATAAAAAATCTGCCGTTTCCAGCTACAATATCCATTTACAACATTAACAATGTCGACACTGTATTTCTGATCAATTTGATGTTATTTTAATGGACAAATTATTTTAAAAAAAATCAAAAACAAGGACATTTCTAAGTGACCCGACACTTTTGAACGGTTGTGTATGTCCTTGAACCGATTATTTTAAAATAACACACAGAATAAATTATAAAGATAATTTAGTTGCTATTTGAAGCCTACAGTACCCGGGTCGGCCTTCAACTTGAGTTAGTCAATGAGAGGGGGCAGACTGTAATGTCACTTCCTGGAGTTGCTCAAACTGCGCCTGTTATGTCCCCATGAGACGTCATCTTAACCGACTTCATTTGGCATTAATGTGCTATTGTGTCTTCACATAGGATTGAATGGTGTCATGTGATTGATGGCTTTGTCCATTCATACACTATATGACAAAAGTATGTGGACACCTGCTCGTCTAACATCTCATTCAAAAATCATAGGCATTAATATGGAGTTGTACCCCCCTGTGCTGCTATAACAGCCTCCACTCTTCTGGGAAGGCTTTCCACTAGAGGTTGGAACATTGCTGCGGGGACTTGCTTCCATTCAGCCACGAGCATTAGTGAGGTCAGGCACTGATGTGGGGCGATTAGGCCTGGCTTGCAGTCGGCGTTCCAATTCATCCCAAAGGTGTTCGATGGGGTTGAGGTCAGGGCTCTGTGCAGGCCAGCCAAGTTCATCCACACCGATCTCAACAAACCATTTCTGTATGGACCTCGTTTGTGTACGGGGGCATTGTCATACTGAAACAGGAAAGGGCCTTCCCCAAACTGTTGCCACAAAGTTGGAAGCACAGAATTGTCTAGAATGTAATTCTATGCTGTAGCATTAAGATTTCCCTTCACTGGAACTACGGGGCCTAGCCTGAACCTTGAAAAACAGCCCCAGACCATTAGTCCTCCTCCACCAAACCTTACAGTGGCCACTATGCATTCGGGCAGGTAACGTTCTCCTGGCATCAGCCAAAACGAGATTCGTCTGTCGGACTGCCAGGTGGTGAAGTGTGATTCATCATTCCAGAGAACGCGTTTCCACTGCTCCAGAGTCCAATGGCGGTGAGCTTTACACCACTCCAGCCGACGCTTGGCATTGCAAATGGTGATCTTAGGCTTTTGTGCGGCTACTCGCCATGGAAACCCATTTCATGAAGCTCCTGACGAACAGTTCTTGTGCTGACGTTGCTTCCAGAGGCAGTTTGGAACTGGGTAGTGAGTGTTGCAACCGAGGACAGATGATTTTTACGCGCTACCGCTTCAGCACTCGTCGGTCCCATTCTGTGAGCTTGTGTGGTCTACCACTTCACGGCTGAAAGTTGACCAACTGACTTGTTGGAAAGGTGGCATCCTATGACGGTGCCACGTTGAAAGTCACTGAGCTCTTCAGTAAGGTCATTCTACTGCCAATGTTTGTCTGTGGAGATTGCATGGCTCTGTGCTTGATTTTATACACCTGTCAGCAACGGGTGTGGCTGAAATTGCCGAATCCACTAATTTGAAGGGGTTTCCACATACTTTTGTATATATATAGTGTATATACAGTTATTGGTGTATCCTGCCTGGTGGGAGCATGTGGAGGGTGGGGCTGATAGAGCTCATGATCTCTAGCCTATGTTTTTTTCTCAGATATTGTCTAATATGACATGTTATCATATGATGCACACATCACAGGTGCCGCCAGGCAAATCGTTAAACACGAAAAAGTCACTAAGATTACTATTATTAGGAGCATTGTTGCAATGCACACTGTACAGTCTTTTTCATGGTAAGGTTATTAGCAAGTGTCCATAGAGGCACTGTCAGAGACATAGCCTAGGCCTGTTTCTTAATCCCTTGGGAACCACCCTAACTAACATCCCTAAAGTACTCTCTAAAATAGGCTCACATGGGACACTGCCCTGTTGATCTGTTTTACCACAGCTGTCAGCTTAGCACAACTAGACTGGGGCTGACACACACTCTGCCATTTAACAGCTATGCAAGGCAGTTCAACAAGTGTAGTAATGTTTCCCCTACCATGACTCAAGCAAAATAATATGAAAACTCCATTCAGATGGATAATTATTTTTGAAATATATGTTATGCTGCCACAATAAAGCCTGGCATCAAATAGATTTATGATAACCCACCAAATAACTGTCTTGTGGCATTATATCTAAACTCTTTACCAGTCAACCAAAACCACAGAACCCAGAATTAATCTGCAGGCCAGGCAGTCACAGTGATGCAGCCATTTGAGATGATGTTCAACAGCTGCATGTACCACTCTGGCTTGTATTCTGGCTTGTCCTGGGCTGACTCAGTATTGTGTTAGTAAGGGCTTACTCTGTGCTTTCTGATACCTTTCCTCTCTGTGAGAACTAGCCTAACACGCACACATTCAACCCTGATGTGTGTGGATTAAACAGCCTTACTGGAGATTGCTTTTTTATCTGTGCCTGGTAAGTGATTATAGTCACTCACTGATGATTGATGGATGGACACTCGCTTCCTCTCCCCTCCGTTTCTCCCCCTCTTGTTCCCCTCCTCTACCTGTCAGTGTCAAATACCTTCTGAAGATTTCTGTATTAGAGCCACGTCCTGTAGTTGGCTAAATCACAAGCAGCCACGTTAGCCACGTCCTGTAGTTGGCTAAATCACAAGCAGCCATGTTTGCTGTCTCTGCTGTGTGTGTGTGTGTGTGTGTGTGTGTGTGTGTGTGTGATTATGTAAATACTGAATCTGCTCTGTTGTATCTTTCCCACATCATGCTGTCTGATATCATATGCACACAGTAGCATTTCTAACCTGAGCCTGGTAGGCCTCACACATTCAGATAAAAGAGCAGAGGTTGTTGTTTGTGCTGTTTGTCTCCTGTGAGTTAGTGTGTTTTGTGTGTGCGTGCGTGCAATTATGCGCACTAGCATGCATTTGCACGCTGGATTGTGTCTGTGTAAAGACGACAGAGTGACTTGGTCTTGTTTGTGTGTGTGAGGAAGAGGGTTGAGTTTCCTACTTCTATTGGGTTCAGGGTTTCCGTTAGTCGGTAATAGCCGGCTTTTGCCCGATTAAAAAAATAATAATAACAAATGGTTTAATAAAATTGGTGCAGGCCAATTGTCCGGGAGAAGAAAATCATCCCATTGCGATATGCTTTTTAGACTAATAATTGATTGAAATATCAGTCGATGGAAATACATTTGACAGGTCATGCTTATCGGTCTATACTTACTTTGCATAATTTAGTGGAATTAAATTGGTGCGTGTGTACAGTATATTTGTTATGTATCTTATTTATCACATGCGTAAAGCATCTAGAGATTAGATACAAAGCCTTTGAGCAGAAAATCTGTCAGACAGCACGAGAGCTGTGCAGGCTTCATCAGCGCGTTACACACCACTTTGCAATGAGCAGTATGCATTTTGAAAATATACTTAATCGTTTGAAACCTGAAAGTTTTACTACATATTATGAGTCATGTCTTACCTTGCTTCAGAGTAGCCTAGCCAAAATCGGACCATATCCGTGGAGGCAATTCTTTTAAATCAACTTTCTTTCATTGTCCAGGAGCTAAAGGCACAATCCTAGTCATATTAGCAACCCATGCTAGTTGTCGCATATTAGATCTCCCCTCTTTCTAAATTTCTAAATAATATTTTCATCTCGTGCGGTGTGCTTTTGACAACAGTTTTTCAGCTAACTGCATTATGGAACGAACATTTGCACTTAGCCTACTTCCTTGTGCTCATTGCTGTGCTTATAATGTAAAGAAATAATAGTTTATCAACATTTTAAGCTAAACGTTCTGATCTGTTGCATCTGACTCATTGCTTTTTAATGTATTTTGTTAATGTAGCCTATGCCTACTGGTTGGATGAATTTGGAATCTATCGTCCCCCAACTGTCCCAGAGTCAGTTTAGAATAGGCTATTTCTTTCTTGACAAGCTGACCAATAGAATAGGCCTAGGTAAACTTTTCTACTATGGAGACTATAGTAGATTGACATAGGCTAGTGTTTTATTGTACCTTACTCGTCTTGTTGGCAGAGGAAAAGTATATCTTCAAAGTGCGCATCATATTTCAATAAGAACCACACATTGTTGCATCCTCGTCTTGATTTCTGTCATTCTGAGCACCATTGATCGAGGCCCTAATCAGGTTACACATCCAATGCATACGGGTCCGGTAAATTCTCAAATGTCTGGTAAATTAATATGCTGCCGGTCAAATGTCCGGCACCACATTTTCCAAACGCAAACCCTGATTGGGTTACAGCGCCCACCCAGTCATGGCAACCCTTCAGAGGCCTACTGCCTGCCTGCTGTCTGGCTTTGTGCTGAGGGCAACCTGGGAACACTGCCTGAGCGGCAGGTGGCACCAGGCCACAGCAAACACATTCCTCCACCAGGCAGCCCTGGACTGGAGGAAAGGCTGGTGCTGGCCACAGCCCGCTCTGCTCTGCTCTGCCAGAGGCACTTTGCATTGATAAACACCTTTAGCCTACATCCTGGGTTTGGTGTAGATTTAAGGACGTTCCTGACACAAAGCATTAGGCCTGTGTTCATGCTGTTGCTTTCATGACCTAAACAGAAGAGATTGCGTCAACACACTTTCTTTTTGACAGTTTATTTTGGATGCTTGCCCACTTTCTTTAGTTTGTGCTTCCAAAAGTGATACTGATGTCTTCATGAGTGGTTTTGAAGCAGAGAGATCTTGAAATGTTTGCAGGAAAAATTATTGATGTAAGGTACAATTTGTAATCCCTGTTCAGGAGGCATGCAGGATTATAACTACCTGAATGGAAACTGCCTGGAGATCACCATAGAACTGAGCTGCTGTAAATTTCCACCGGCCTCCGAGTTAAAGAAAGAGTGGGACTACAACAGGGAGTCACTCATTGCCTACCTGGAGCAGGTAGGCTTTTCCAAAACACAGTGTCACACTCAAACTTTCAAACTATCACACACATAATTTCATTGCACATATGAATATCTGTAGTATTTATAACTACTCTCTGGTTCTTACTACTGTTACTACTATTTATTTATTTTAATTGAAGAGATTGTTCTGTCTTGACATCCATTTGCAGTTGCTTCTTAGTTCTAGGCAGCACTTAGTGATTTGAGCTTCTTTTGTTCCCAGCTACTGAGGCAATAGGAACAGTGTTTGAGATCTCTTCTGACATTTTCCTGTTCTCTCCCAGGTTCACATTGGAGTGAGAGGCTATGTGAAAGAGGCTACCAATGGGACAGCTCTGCCCGATGTCAGCATCGTGGTGGCAGGCATCAACCATAACCTGACCACAGCCCAGTTTGGTGACTACTACCGCCTGCTGCTCCCTGGGACATACAATGTCTCAGCTATAGCCACAGGGTGAGTACTGCTGGAGGAATGAGCTCCTCTCCTGCTGCACAGGGTACAGAAAATAAAGTATTTAACAAAATAAGCATACTCTACTCCTGGTTTTAGTTCCTGTCTGTTTTTCTTGGAACTGATTTATGTATGGTGTTTTCTTAAATTAAGTAAATGTACATCTTAGAGCTTAATTTACTCTAAGATATTTCCCCTTGTTACTGGTACTTTCCCATGTTACCTGAAACTTCCTGATGAAATACATTTAAAAGATATTACCTGGATGTAGACGCACTGCTGTGCACAGGGTTTTTACTTAGTTTTTTTGCATTTTATTTTATTTTAACTGCAACAAAATAAACATGTTCAATGTCTCTGTCTTCATAGGTACATGTCCATGACAGTAGTTGGGGTTCAAGTGGTGGAGGGCAAGGCCACCGAGCTCAACTTCACCCTGGCTCCCCTGGGAAATGAACCCACAGGTGGCATAACCATACCCTTTACCACCACTACCACTGTCCCTACCACAACCTCAGACCCTGACTCCTCCACCTCTGAGATGGGGACCTCTGGGGCCAACGAGAGCTCCACTCCCCAGGAGGCTCAGCCCCCAGCCCAGCCTGAGCACCAGCCCATCCAGCCACAGGACTTCCGCCACCACCATTACAATGACATGGAGCTGTTCCTGCGCAGGTACTGTTATGTTTGCTTTATAGCCTTTGCAATGAAGCATTTAAAATGTTATGCCAGCAAGTAATGTTAGGATATGAGAGCTTTAATAAAATGTGAAAAAGCCTTGTTCTTTCAACACAACAGGTACAGCAACAGGTTTCGTTCCATCGCTCATCTCCACTCCATTGGGAAGTCAGCAGAGGACCGTGAGCTCTACGTCATGGTGATATCAGACAACCCCACCGTCCACGAGCCAGGTATGGATGTGATTTGGTGTTACTGGAGCTCCAGAAGAGACTATTAACTCTGAAGCAATGCCTTCAATATATGGCTGTTTGGTTTATGTTGATCTAACTTCTTACAGTAACTGGATTGTGTTCCCACACTGAAATTCATAGTCTAGAAAAATAGCAGTTCTGCTGTTTTCTTCCTTAAAAAGATCATGATATTATTGCTTCAGCTCAATGATCTAGTAGCTTCATATGCTTTTGAATGTGGGGGTACTCTCTCTTATCAGCAGGCCCATTACAGCATTGTATTTTTTCAATATTGGGTGGCCTTGAAATGACACTGCAAGGATAAGGAGGGTTTTCAAATTAATGAAGTGCTTTAGTTTAATTGAGTGTGAATTTGTTCAGGAGACTGCCGCCCTCATTCTCTCCCAGCCGACTCTGCCCTACTTCTCTTTTAATAGCAGTCTAACCCTTATTTTCTTGCTTTTTCTCGTTATTTTCTCCCCTCTCCTTCAGGTGAACCAGAGTTCAAGTACATAGCTAACATGCATGGGAACGAGGTGGTGGGACGCGAGCTGCTCCTCAACCTCATTGAGTACCTGTGCCGTAACTATGGCAGCGACCCTGAGGTCACCCAGCTGGTCAACACGACCCGGATACACATCATGCCTTCCATGAACCCAGATGGTTATGAGATCGCCAGGGAGGGTAAGAGAGGAACGTGTGTGTGTGTGTGGAGTGACTGTGTGTGTGTGTGTGGAGGGAGTGTGTGTGTGGGGTCTATTTGTGAAAAATGTTGCCTGTCCACAAGAAAAATGCATTGTAGCCCTAAAAGAAGGCTTTTAACATGTAGCATAAAGTCAGTGGTTCCCAACATTTTTATTAAATTTTTAAGGAACTCAGTCCGGCTTTCAACTTACTCTTGAAAGTTGTAATAGTAGAAGCACAAGGTGTAATTTCGAAATTGGGTAGTGCATCATCAGTTTGTCTCTTGTTATATCAGTCATTGCATACATTAGAGAGCTATTTAATGAAGCTGCCAGTTGAGGACCTGTGAGGCGTCTGTTTCTCAAACTAGACACTAATGTATTTGTCCTCTTGCTCAGTTGTGCACCAGGGCCTCCCACTCCTCTTTCTATTCTGGTTAGAGCCAGTTTGCGCTGTTCTGTGAAGGGAGTAGTACACAGCGTTGTACGAGATCTTCAGTTTCTTGGCAATTTCTCGCATGGAATAGCCTTCATTTCTCAGAAGAAGAATAAACTGACGAGTTTCAGAAGAAAGTTATTTGTTTCTGGCCATTTTGATCCTGTAATCGAACCCACAATTGCTCCAGATACTCAACTAGTCTCAAGAATGCCAGTTTTATTGCTTCTTTAATCAGCAGAACAGTTTTCAGCTGTGCTAACATAATTGCAAAAGGGTTTTCTAATGATCAATTAGCCTTTTAAAATGATAAACGTGGAGTAGCAAACACAACGTGCCATTGGAACACAGGACTGATGGTTGCTGATAATGGGCCTCTGTACGCCTATGTAGATACTCCATTAAAAATCAGTTTCCAGCTACAATAGCCATTTACAACATTAACAATGTCGACACTGTATTTCTGATCAATTTGATGTTATTTTAATGGACAAAAAAATTGCTTTCCTTTCGAAAACAAGGACATTTCTAAGTGACCCCAAACTTTTGAACGGTAGTGTAGCTGATATGGCTGACTTGCTTAAACAAATGTGGTTTCTACTGACAATTGAGATGTGCAAACTATGGCATAAGGGGACGACGAGCAGATAAGAGGCAATCTGAAAGACATTAAGACATTAATGAGCGAGCTAGGACGGACGTAGTCAATATAACTATTTGTTCAGCACTTTTGAAATATACAGTGACAGAATTCAGAACATGGGCCGTTCTTACAGTATTCTCCCTGTACACCAAGTCAGAACCGTAGGATAAATAAAGGGGGCATATAAGCAGACAATGAAAGCTTTTACAATATTCGATGATTACATTTCTCTAAAACAGGCTATTGGCTACATGTGCACCACCAAGTCAGAACAGTAGGCTAAGTTATGAGGGGGAAAGGGACCAAGGCACATGGGCTACTAACAGCTTACTACACAACATACACTTAGTATTACATTCTTAACTACAGTATACATACAGTGCCTTCAGGAATACGTACTGTGCCTTTTGTTACGTTACAGCCTTATTCTAAAATTGATTGAATTGTTTTTTCCCCCTCATCAATCTACACACAATACCACATAATGGCAAAGCAAAAACAGGTTTTTAGAAATGTTTGCTAATTTATAACAACTAAAAGAACTGAAATATCACATTTTACATAAGTATTCAGACCCTTTACTCAGTACTTTGTTGTTTGGCAGCGATTACAGCATGGCTTGGTTTTTGCTCTGACATGCACTGTCAACTGTGGGACCTTATATAGACAGGTGTGTG
The DNA here is from genome assembly GCF_020615455.1 of Coregonus clupeaformis. Classification (NCBI taxonomy): domain Eukaryota; kingdom Metazoa; phylum Chordata; class Actinopteri; order Salmoniformes; family Salmonidae; genus Coregonus; species Coregonus clupeaformis. The sequence continues at coordinate 38,662,315 of NC_059197.1, forward strand.
CCTTTCCAAATCATGTCCAATCAATTGGATTTACCACAGCGGGACTCCAATCAAGTTGTAGAAACATCTCAAGGATGATCAATGGAAACAGGATGCATCTGAGCTCAATTTCGAGTCTCATAGCAAAGGGGCTGAATACTTATGTAAATAAGGTATTGCTGTTTTCGCTTTGTCATTAAGGGGTATTGTGTGTAGATTGCTAAGGACATTGTTTTATTTAATCCATTTTAGAATAAGGCTTTAACGTAACTAAATGTGGAAAAAGTCAAGGGGTCTGAAAACCCTGGCATATTACATCATTTATGCAGCAGCATACAATACATTTTTGGACTCACCTTGTTGTGCTGTGCTCACTTGAACAGGAAGGTGGCGCGGCGGTCCTTCTTGTGGGCATATTTTGTCATCAAACTTTGTCATCAAAGTCTGGCATTCTCTGGATTAATGATGCTTTCAAGACAACTGGGAACTCGGGGGAAAAAACAAGATCGAATCATGACGTCAATGATCTTCAGGTCGGAGCTCTAGAAAGAGGCCAGAGTTCCCGACTTGGAATTCCGAGTTGGATGACCATTCAAAACAAATCTTCCCAGTCAGAGCTTGTTTTTTTCCAGAATTCCCAGTTGTCTTGAACTCACTGAAGTCTGAGATTTCCGAGTTTCCAGTTTTGAACGCAGCAGAAGTCATGCTGGATTGACAGCATGGCCAATGTATTCAACCTTTTCTGGCCCATGGTGTTGCATGTGAATGTTTATCCTTTTAAGCTTGGAAAAATGCCCTTAAACCCCGACTTGGACCATACACCCTCTCCACTGAGTAGCAGGCTACTGATTGCTTTGCAACGCTTGCAGTTAGCCACTGATTCCTTCCAAACCAGGCATTGTTGAATTTGCGATTTCCAACTTGTTGTGTAATGTTTATAACCAATGAGCACCGATACGTTTTAGCTATAATTTCTCTTCATATGACAAGGATTGAAAACTATTTGCCAGTAGATTGTCAACTTGATTCATGATGATCACTGCTTGCTAGCTAAGATTTTGAAAGTATGATGTTGACATGATCAGTCCAATCAAAGCTACGGTAGATATAACGTGATTTGACGTCATTTTATCTGTGGCCAATGACCTTGAGCCTTCTTGGATGGGCACTTCTAATGTAACTCAATGGCAGCACCCAAAGGGCTTGAATTTCCGAGCTCTCCCCGTAGATTTTGCGGGGACGTAGTGTCTCCATGAGTGACAGAACACTGAGCCAATCACGGCGCAACTAGAGAACATTACCAACCCCTACGCTCCGTATTTTCCATTGGCTGCCCCACCACCACAGAAAGCACTGAGCTAGGCTGAAACACCTGCATTTTGGAGCTGCCTTACTCAAGAAAGCAAGACAGAAAGAAAGAGACTATGTTTGTATGCGGCTCAATTATTTTATTTTTTACATTGTTTGCAAACTGATATGTGACATGTATTAATGCCAAAATAACATGCAAAACAGGCAACACCAATGACGGGTTGCCACTGTACGTAGGTCTATTTTTAACTCCGCCAGTTGTGCTGCTGTTTTGCCCAGCAATTTTATAAACAGGAAGTTGATCACCAGGGAAATATTTAAGGTGGAACTACCCTAGTATTAAAAGAAGCCCTGGAAATATGTGTTTTGGTACCTGGGGACTTTGACAGCAGAATGATCCGTTTCAGTCATCTCTGTATAATGGATTGAGATATATAAATAATGTATTTAGGGTATAATGTATTTGTATTGTTTTCTGTTCATTTTCTCTCGCAGGTGATGCCAGAGGGTACACGGGACGCAACAACAGTAACAACTTTGACCTGAACCGTAACTTCCCTGACCAGTTTACTACCATCACTGAACCCAGGCAGCCAGAGACCATCGCTGTGATGAGCTGGCTCAAGAGGTATCCCTTCGTGCTCTCAGCCAACCTACATGGAGGTAAGCCCTAAGCTCTACCATTTTTCAATGTTCATCAAAAAATTATATTTGCCCACCACCAACGCCACTTTGGATGACAACCTTAATATTACAGTAATATACTGCATTCTCATTGCGTATTTCCTCTCTGCCCACTATAGGGTCATTGGTGGTCAACTACCCATATGATGATGACAAGCAGGGACGTACGGAGTACAGCAAGTGTCCTGATGACAAGGTCTTTAAACAGGTGGCCAGAGCCTACTCTCAGGTCAGTGGACACACAATTTGGGTCCTTATATCAATCTATTAATGTCACTTTTTAATGAATATATTAATGCAGTTGTGAAGATAATTTTAATTATGATAATAAAACCAGTGGATAGTTGAAGATAAGTTGATAAGTTTACTGTTTTAATTCTGCTGTTTGTATTGCATTGTCGCCTTTGCCCTTTTGTGTGTGTGTGTGTGTGTGCGCAGGAAAATGCTCTGATGCACAAAGGGCACCCTTGTGAGGACCTTTATCCATCGGAGTTCTTTGAGGACGGCATCACCAACGGCGCCAACTGGTACAATGTTCCCGGTACGTGCCCTCCCATGCCAATACACACACTGAGAGGAACAATTTGTGTGTGTGTGTGTGTATCTGACTTCTCTTTGTGTTCTCTCGCCAGGTGGGATGCAGGACTGGAACTACCTGAACACTAACTGTTTTGAGGTGACCATAGAGTTGGGCTGTGTGAAGTACCCTAAAGCCCAGCACCTGCCTTTGTACTGGGACCAGAACCGCAGAGCCTTACTACAGTACATCCACCAGGTCAGCATACTTACATGCTGTCCTTCACTACGCTGTCATTTGCTCATTCATTCATCACTCTCTCTTTCTCACTTACTCAACAAACTACATTTTTAAAAACCTATAATTTCTCTCTTTCCCTTTATATATGTCTTACCTACTTACTTTGTTTCAAATGCACCAACTTGAATTTGTGTGTATGTGTGCGTGCCTCTGCAGGTCCACAGAGGAGTGAAGGGCATGGTGATAGACATTAAAGATGGTACAGGCATCCCTAATGCCACCATCATGGTGGAGGAGATCGATCATCCAATCACAACCAGCCTAGCTGGAGACTACTGGAGACTTCTGGTCCCTGGGACGTACCACCTCATCGCCTCCGCACGGGGGTGAGAGACAGGACCGTAGAAGTAACTGAGATAAATTAGAGGGTTTGTTTAAAATGTAGACCCAATACCGGGTCTACATTTGCAGGGTATCCCCACCCTAACCCATAGAAACAGAGCTAGAATTAACAACCTTCTATGCCCTAACCCTCCCTCCCCGTCTTCTCAGGTACAACTCAGTAAAGATCTACGCCACAGTGCCAGAGGAGGGGGTGGAGCTGGTAGACTTCCGGCTGACGCGGGTTCGTTCGGAGCCCAACGGCCAGGCCCCCAAGGACCCCGGGGCCACACAGGACCCTGCAGAGGAGGCGTTCCAGAGCGTCATTAAGAACCTGTCTCTGGGCCAGGGGCTGGAGCAGCTTGTTCAGAGTACCGCCACAGAGAGCAGCTTCAGATACAGACGCTACAAGGAGCTGTCAGAGTTCCTGAGAGGTTTGACGCTCAACTTCCCCAAGATCACCTCCCTGCATAGGTAGGCCTGAGTTATGACCCTTGACCTCTAAACCCTAACCTGACATCTAACCTCTAAACCTCAACTTCCCCAAGAGGACCTCCCTGCACAGGTAGGCCCGAGTTATGACCTCTGACCTCCTAGCTAAACTCATCAAATGTCACCTCTCTGACCTCTAACCCATAGTGTAACTGCCCTTAATCAAAATCCTTTTGCTTGTCATGTAAAAAAAATAATGTATATGTATGATCACATACACCAGATAGGTGCAGTGAAATGTGTTGTTTTACAGGGTCTGCCATAGTAGTACAGTGCCCATGGAGCAAATTAGGGTTAAGTGCCTTGCTCAAGGGCACATCGACTGATTTTTCACCTTGTCGACTCGGGTATTCGAATCAGCGACCCTTCGGTTACTGGCCCAATGCTCTAACCGCTAGGCTACCTGCCCTCCTGTACCCCTAATGGCTAACCTCAAAACCTCTCCTCCAAATGTTTAGAATTACGGTCTACGTCTCTTTGCAGAAGAGTCTGCTAGGTAACCATATTCCATATTATCTACAGTGGAATTGATAATAACATGCATTCTTCTGTCTAGTTTGGGCCAGAGTGTGGAGTACAGGACCATCTGGGCCTTGGAGATCTCCAACAAACCAGACGAGCCTGAAACGGCCAAGCCCAAGATCCGCTTGGTGGGAGGCATCCATGGCAACGCCCCCGTGGGCACAGAGCTCCTGCTGGAGTTCGCTGCCTTTCTCTGCATCAACTACGACAAGAACCCCACCATTACCAGGGTGAGATGTTTTAACGGACATGTTTTTACTACACCAATCATAACTACAATGCCTAGTGAAATTATTCACACCCTTGCACAGTTGTGTTGCCTTGAAATTACTAAATATTCATAAAGTTGTTTTTTTATCTACCACACTTTAAAAGGGAAAGAAAACTTTCTAATAAGTTTAGAGATATTCTAAAATAAAAAAGCTCCCTTTTAAATATCACTGATGACCTGTTGTTCTACCCCTCATTCCTCTTGGTCCTTCTTCCCCTTCTCTTCTCCACAGTTGATAAACGAGACGCGGATCGTCATCCTTCCCTCCATCAACCCAGATGGACGAGAGCTGGCCAGAGAGAAACAGTGCACCTCTACTGTGGGCATGACCAACGCACACGGGAAAGATCTGGACACTGACTTCTTCGGTCAGTACCTGCTGTGGTTGGTGTATAGACGGAGATGTTTGTGTTTTGTGTGTGTGTACTTGCATGCCCTTACATGTCTGATGGTATCGTGTCTGTGTGTGCTGCTGCTGTAGGTAATGCCTCCCAGCGTGTGGTGGAGGCTCAGCCAGAGACCAGGGCAGTGATGGACCTGATCTTAGAGAGGGGCTTCACACTCTCTGTAGCCCTGGATGGAGGCTCCCTGTTGGCTACTTACCCCTACGACAAGCCTGTACAGCCAGGTAGGAACATGGGGCTCCAAATAGAATACTAGAAAACAATCAAATAAATAGTTAACTAATAGTGTACTTTTTTTCAGTTGGAAATGAGGAAACACTGAAGTACTTGGCCAATATGTACGCCAGCAACCATCCTAAGATGCACCTGGGGGATACGGGATGTCCAAGCAATGGCCAGAGTATGTACCAACAACACCACAAATAGACCACTTTGACCAATAGACTGTATTCTGAATTAAAATGAAGTGGTGAATTGGAAAAGAAGATGGCTTCTATACATCAATTGACTCCTCTGTTTCATCCTCCTATTCTCCTCCTCTCTCCCAAGGGGGTAACATCCCAGATGGAGTACTCAGGGCAGCAGAAAGACAAAGTCACATGGGCAGTATGAAGGTATGTTTCATCAACCGCTGCTTCCTAATGCTATCTAATGCTAGATCTCTCACAGGAGAAGGGTTGTTCTGTCACCCTGGGCCCAAAGAGGCATCTGCTGGTTGAGTCCCGGAACGACAGGACTTCCACTACTAAGTCTGTATTTAACTTCAACTTTCTGTGTAAGAGCCTGATCAATTGTGTCTGATTTAAAGAACAGTGGCCATTCTGTACTAAGCTTTACTGGTCATCAATATGCCTATTCTGATCTGTCTGTCTGCCTGCCTGTCTGTGTGTTCCAGGACTTCAGTGTGGACTTTGGCCACTGTCCAGAGATCACGGTGTATACAGGCTGCTGTCTGTTCCCCCCGGCCGAGCAGCTGGCCACGCTGTGGGCTGAGAACAGGAAGGCACTGCTCAGCATGCTGGTGGAGGTCAGTAATACCTTTTGACCTCCGACCTCTGTGTTCAATAAATTTACAAATGCGTTGATAAGAGTTTTTGAGTGTGTTTGATAGTAATTAATTAATGCATTTCGGGGCTCCGATTGGTTACCTATCAAACACATTTGTTTGATACGTTATTGAATGCATACATGGCATACATGTGTAAATATTGCCACAGCAGATTAAGTTAAGATAATATTACTTAATGTTATAGACTAGCGTCCTGTTCAGGGGGTGTACTTGTTCTGTACATCAAGCTGCCTTACCCTACAGTAACAGGATATAGGCTCCTGCCCTATCGGCCGTTCTGGCTCGGACAAGGCTACTTACTTTTTGTTCTGTGTACTTTACATTCAATCTGTGTTTCTGTCTCTCTCTCAGGTCCATAAAGGTGTGCGTGGCGTGGTGAAGGATAAGAGTGGGAAGCCCATCGTGGGGGCCATGATAGTGTTGAACGGGGGTGTGAGGGTGTTCACTGCAGAGGGAGGCTACTTCCATGCTCTGCTGGCACCAGGAAACCACAACATAGAGGCTGTAGCTGATGGCTACCAGCAACAACGGCAGGAGGTGGTTGTGTCATCGTATGAAGCCGCCAGCTCCATCATCATTGAGTTTGACATGGACAATCGCATTTTTGGTCTGCCCCAGGAGTTTGTTGTGGCTACTGCAGGTAAGCATGAGGAGAACTGGGTTTTGTGGAGATGTTACCTTTTGTGTAATGTTGCCAGATGATTGCAGAGAATTACATAAAAATAAAAATAAATTAAGTCATTTAGCAGACGCTCTTATCCAGAGCAATTAGGGTTAAGTGTCTTGCTCAAGGGCACATCGACAGACAAGGTGAATAAGTAAAATTCTGTAGGTTTTTAGGACATAGGTTTGTTTTGTGCCTCTGCCTAATGCCTCGTGTGTGTATATATACTTGTCTCTCCTCTCTCCTTCCCTGCAGCGGCCTCCATGACGGCCCTGGTGGTGACAGCCTGCATCATCTGGTGTGTGTGCTCTGCTAAGTCCAACCAGCAGAAGGATGGTTTCCACCGGCTGCGGCAGCACCGTGACGATTACGAGGACGAGATTCGCCTCACCTCCATGGGCTCCAAGAAGTCCCTGCTCTCCAACGAGTTCCAGGATGAGAGCGAGAGCGATGAGGACACACTCTACGCCAACGCCGACAAACTCTGAGAACCCGCATACATATAAACTATAGACATACATACACGGCCAACCTGGGTCGTATTCATTAGGCACCAAACGGGTGAAAACGGACAGAAACAGGGAAGGGACCATATGAAACGCTTGTTTTTGCTTTCTGTTGTTCGAAAACGTTTTGCTACGGTGTGCCCTAAGGAATACAACCCTGTTGTTAGTACTGGGCAATTCCACATTAACAGAGTGATGCTGAGACTTACTTCCCTTTAAAACAAAAACCAATGATTGCAAAGTTGAACACACCATAAAATTCTAGGCAAAAGGACTACTTTTAACCATTTCCATAGAACATTTTACAAAAACACATTTACTTAAGAACAGTGCAGATGCAAAGTTTAGTAACATAATGACCGTTTGTGCTGTTGGTGCCATCATTCTGTTACCAAAATGTGCATCTACACTGTTCTTCAAGTAAATGTATTTTTTGTAATGTTCAGTGGAAACTGTAATAGAGTTAGAGTGCATAGAGCTGTATAGGTTTTGTTTGACATACATTTAAAAGTGAAACATCTGAGTCTCAGCATCACTCTGTTACTGTGGAATTGCTCTACTACTACTGCCCCTCCCTGTGACTGTTGAGTTGGCCGGTATTGTGCTCTGTGGCTCTGCCCCACTGGAGAGGGGGAGACGGAGCAGGGAGGGCTTGTTCTTGTCCGTCCCTATAAGATTCCCCAGGTCCTATTTGCCTGTCCTCGTCCCGCCCACCAGAGAGAGTTGTTTCAGAGACTACTTCTGTCCTCTATGGCTGGTGTCCAAGCCGACTCGTCCAAATAAACACCTGCTTAGCTCTGTTCACAGATGCACACTAAAGGCCTAGTGGAGCTGGGCAACCTTTTTTTCTTTCATGCACGCAACACACACATGCACACTTTTGCCGTTAACCAATCATCAACCTGTCCATATATTTATTTGATACTTATACTTGGAACTAGTACCAATGAATATACCAACTACAGTAATTTGAAATTATTAAAGAAATGTCAGTTTCTCAAGGTTTTTGTCAGTGTTGGCTAACTGGACTGAGACAATCTTTCAGAGGGAGCATCAAACACAGTGCCTTGGCTGATGTAGAGTTAGACAGGCCACTCCATTTTAGGGATACAGTACAGAAGCGTGGTGGTGTGGGTACTAGATATACTAGAGTCTCGTCCAGATTATGGTCTAGTACAGATTATAATCTGTGATCCATCAGATACTCAGGTGACATGGAATAAATATTAGTTATCCAGGATTCATCCAAGGGTCTTGAGTATTTTAAGTGATGCACTCTTTCAGAGCAGAAGACTTAATGGTTCACAGGCTGCATGTTTTTTCACTTCTATTGCCCTCTGATAATGAATGTGCCCTTTTGGACATAGCACAAGGCCCTCTATGCATTGTACTACAAGCACTATGTTAAATACAAATACATGATTCCCCATTTAATTGTTCAGGGAAAGCACTTTGAAATAAATGCAAATACTATAAATTACAAATGGATGGTTTTCTTAAAATGTTTTTTCGATTTGAAAGAGAATCTGTATGCTTTTTTCTTTCTACACACAGACCAGCTTGTTTAAAATGTTTCATATCTCAAAATGACCCTTAAGATGATTAATTTACTTACCCATGCTTTAATAATCAGCTGCAACATATAGATGTATATTTTGTTGTAATGTACTTTTATCATTTTTTTCATATTTTTTCTTCATACATTCATGATTTATTTGTACATCTGATATGTCATAATTCTATCAAATCCTTATGCTAGATGTCAACCCTACATTACTGAAAAGGTGCAGAATGTCTGCTCTAGAACCATCCAACAGTGGCGGGAGAGTGTTTAGAGAGGAGGGCATCTTCCTCTACAACAGTGGTCACCAACCCTGGTCATGAGGAGTATAAAGGTGTGCAGACTTTTGTTCCAGCCTAACACTCCCAATTCTACTCTCATAAAGATCTTATTGAGTAGCTGGTTAGTTGAATCAGGTGTGTTAGTGCTGGGCTGGAACAAAACCCTGTACACCATGTAGTTCTCCAGGACCAGGGTGGAGGATCACTAGTCTACAGGGGTGTCTGACTCCTAACTATCATCTCAGTTGCACATAATCAATATTGTAGCAAAGCCAGGTAATCTTAGGGTAGGGGGAGAAATTAAGTTATTTTTCTATTTGTTTTACGTTCCCTCTGTGTGTGTGTGTGTGTGTGAGAGAGAGAGATGGAGAGTGTTTTCTGAATGGATGTTGGGGTTTTGATGTAAATTGTTATTTTTGTTTCTTTTTATATGAAACTGAATTGATTGTAGATAATGAACTGTTGCCAAGTGTATTTGAATGAGGAAAAATATGTGCAATTCATGTTAACCGTGACTATACAACACACATTTCATAACAAACCAACCGGTTACGTTGTATGTGGTGATATGACAGACATGCTAACATGAACACTCTTCAAGACATTGATGAAATAAAACAATATTGAAAGAAAATGACATGTCCTAATTCGTTGCTTTAACACCGCTCTCATCTCTTCTCAGCCAGATTATACCGTATCTGTCATTCAGCAGCAACATGTTGATGCAGAATCACAATTGTAGCATCTTCTATTGACCCACTATTGCCACTAGTGGACAGCCAATGAATTAATGTTTTGAATGAAGACAACTTAAATAAAATAACAACTTGCATGGTGGATGCTATGAGACGGGAAAAATGTGTTACCACAGATTTACAGTTGAAGTCGGAAGTTTACATACACCTTAGCCAAATAGATTTAAACTCAGTTTTTCACAATTCCTGACATTTAATCCTAGTAAACGTTCCCTGTCTTAGGTCAGTTAGGATCACCACTTTATTTTAAGAATGAAATGTCAGAATAATAGTAGAGTGACTTATTTCAGCTTTTATTTCTTTCATCACATTCCCAGTGGGTCAGAAATGTACATACACTCAATTAGTATTTGGTAGCATTGCTTTTAAAATTGTTTAACTTGGGTCAAACGTTTCGAGTAGCCTTCCACAAGCTTCCCACAATAAGTTGGGTGAATTTTGGCCCATTCCTCCTGACAGAGCTGGTGTAACTGAGTCAGGTTTGTAGGCCTCCTTGCTCACACATGCTTTTTCAGTTCTGCCCACAAATGTTATATAGGATTGAGGTCAGGGCTTTGTGATGGCCACTCCAATACCTTGACTTTGTTGTCCTTATGCCATTTTGCCACAACTTTGGAATTATGCTTGGGGTCATTGTCCATTTGGAAGACCCATTTGCGACCACCTTTAACTTCCTGACTGATGTCTTGAGATGTTGCTTCAATATATCCACATAATTTTCCTTCCTCATGATGCCATCTATTTTGTGAAGTGCACCAGTCCCTCCTGCAGCAAAGCACCCCCACAACATGATGCAGCCACCCCCGTGCTTCACGGTTGGGATGGTGTTCTTCGGCTTGCAAGCCTTCCCCTTTTTCCTCCAAACATAACGATGGTCATTATGGCCAAACAGTTCTATTTTTGTTTCATCAGACCAGAGGACATTTCTCCAAAAAGTACGATCTTTGTCCCCATGTGCAGTTGTAAACCGTAGTCTGGCTTTTTTATGGCGGTTTTGGAGCAGTGGCTTCTTCCTTGCTGAGCGGCCTTTCAGGTTATGTCAATATAGGACTTGTTTTACTGTGGATATACAGTCGTGGTCAAAAGTTGAGAATGACACAAGTATTGGTCTTCACAAAGTTCGCTGCTTCAGTGTTATGAGATATTGTCAGATGTTACTATGGTATACTGAAGTATAATTACAAGCATTCCATAAGTGTTAAAGGCTTTTGACAATTACATTAAGTTTATGCAAAGAGTCAATATTTGCAGTGTTGACCCTTCTTTTTCCAAGACCTCTGCAATCCGCCCTGGCAAGCTGTCAATTAACTTCTGGGCCACATCCTGACTGATGGCAGCCCATTCTTGCATAATCAATGCTTGGAGTTTGTCAGAATTTGTGGGTTTTTCTTTGTCCACCCGCCTCTTGAGGATCGACCACAAGTTGCAATGGGATTAAGGTCTGGGGAGTTTCCTGGCCGTGGACCCAAAATGTCGATGTTTTGTTCCCCGAGCCACTTAGTTATCACTTTTGCCTTATGGCAAGGTGCTCCATCATCCTGGAAAAGGCATTGTTCGTCACCAAACTGTTCATGGATGGTTGGGAGAAGTTGCTCTCAGAGGATGTGTTGGTACCATTCTTTATTCATGGCTGTGTTCTTAGGCAAAATTGTGAGTGAGCCCACTCCCTTGGCTGAGAAGCAACCCCACACATGAATGGTCTCAGGATGCTTTACTGTTGGCATGACACAGGACTGATGGTAGCGCTCACCTTGTCTTCTCCGGACAAGGTGTTTTCCGGATGCCCCAAACAATCGGAAAAGGGATTCATCTGAGAAAATGACTTTACCCCAGTCCTCAGCAGTCCAATCCCTGTACCTTTTGCAGAATATCATTCTGTCCCTGATGTTTTTCCTGGAGAGAAGTGGCTTCTTTGCTTCCCTTCTTGACACCAGACCATCCTCCAAAAGTCTTCGCCTCACTGTGCGTGCAGATGCACTCGCACTTGCCTGCTGCCATTCCTGAGCAAGCTCTGCACTGGTGGTGACCCGATCCCGCAGCTGAATCAACTTTAGGAGACGGTCCTGGCGCTTGCTGGACTTTCTTGGGCGCCCTTCTTCACAACAATTGAACCTCTCTCCTTGAAGTTCTTGATGATCCGATAAATGGTTGATTTAGGTGCAATCTTACTAGCAGCAATATCCTTGCCTGTGAAGCCCTTTTTGTGCAAAGCAATGATGACGGCACGTGTTTCCTTGCAGGTAACCATGGTTAACAGAGGAAGAACAATTATTTCAACCACCACCCTCCTTTTAAAGCTTCAAGTCTGTTATTATAACTCAATCAGCATGACAGAGTGATCTCCAGCCTTGTCCTCATCAACACTCTCACCTGTGTTAACGAGATAATCACTGACATGATGGCAGCTGGTCCTTTTGTGGCAGGGCTGAAATGCAGTGGAAATGTTTTTTTGGGATTAAGTTCATGTTCATGGCAAAAAGGGACTTTGCAATTAACTGCAATTCATCTGATCACTCTTCATGACATTCTGGAGTATATGCAAATTGCCATCATCAAAACTGAGGCAGCAGACTTTGTGAATATTAGTATTTGTGTCATTCTCAAAACTTTTGACCATGACTGTAGATACTTTTGTACCGGTTTCCTCCAGCATCTTCACAAGGTCCTTTGCTGTTGTTCTGGGATTGATTTGCACTTTTCGCACCAAAGTACATTAATAATAATAATAATAATATGCCATTTAGCAGACGCTTTTATCCAAAGCGACTTACAGTCATGCGTGCATACATTTTTGTGTATGGGTGGTCCCGGGGATTGAACCCACTACCTTGGCGTTACAAGCGCCGTGCTCTACCAGCTGAGCTACAGAGGACCACACATTCATCTCTAGGAGACAGAACGCGTCTCCTTCCTAAGCGGTATGACGGCTGCGTGGTCCCATGGTGTTTATACTTGTGTACTATTGTTTCTGCAGATGAACGTGGTACCTTCAGGCGTTTGGAAATTGCTCCCAAGGATGAACCAGACTTGTGTCAAGCAAATAGGCACTGAGTTTGATGGTAGGCCTTGAAATACATCCACAGGGACACCTCCAATTGACTAAAATGACGTCAATTAGCCTATCAGAAGCTTCTAAAGCCATGACATCATTTTCTGGAAATTTCCAAGCTGTTTAAAGGCACAGTCAATTTAGTATATGTAAACTTCTGACCCACTGGAATTGTGATACAGTGAAATAATCTGTCTGTAAACAATTGTTGGAAAAATTACTTGTGTCATGCGCAAAGTAGATGTCCTAACCGACTTGCCAAAACTATAGTTTGTTAACAAGACATTTGTGGAGTGGTTGAAAAACGAGTTTAAATGACTCCAACCTAAGTGTATGTAGTTGTTTGTGAGCAGACAACTAGCATTTGTCATTTTATTTTTATGTGGAGGGGAAGAGGAATGTAGAGAGAATAGGACCAGTTTCACAGCATTCCTCATTGCTTCTGTGGACACAGTTTATCTGAAAAGAAGGCTATAAAGGCAACATCCTATTCTCTTCTACTGGCAGGTGTGGTCTGTAGCTGTCTTTCTCACACAATCATTCCGCTATCGATTACTGTCTATGAGGCTATACATACACTGCTTTTTTTGTTCCCAAGTTGCTGAGCAGTTTGTCAATGGATGCTGCACATGACTAGTTAATGGCACGGGGAGGCGCTTTTGTAGTGTACAGTTGTGGTACGAGTTTTCAAGTTCCATGTACAGTAGGTGGGCCGTGCGTCAGCTGATGACGTTGGACAACAAAAATGGCAGGAGGAAGCAGCAACTACTGGGAAGGTGAGGTGGCAAACTGGCACAACTAGGGTGCGATCAGACAGAGCTATTTGATACATTTGCAGCGATGTTTGGTAAATTATAACGGGTTTTACAGGCCAAAGGTGTTGTCAAATTTGGAGCAAATCGACATGCGGTTGGGTTGGGTGGCCTGTCCACGAGCTCAGCTAGCTAGCAAAACAAGCTTTGCTAGCAAGTGAACCGTTTATGGATGTAACGTTAACGTCAGCTAGTTAGCTAGCTAATGTTGGTTAGCCTAGCGAGCTAGCTTCAAATATTTATACAAACTTTAGGTTGTAGCTAGCTAGCTATTTTAGATTAGTTGTATAGTTAGCAAGCTATCTTACTAGGTTGCTGTCAAGTTGATTAACTAGCTATGTGATTTCAGTTTCACCTAGCTAGTTAGTTATTTAGTTATCAATATGTTCAGCCAAGGTTAGACAAATTATGTTTGTGTGCTAGCTAGCTAGTTGGTTAGCCAGCCAAGTTATATTGTCAACAGCAGCAGGATGATTAGAGAGTGCTGCCTGATTTGTTTTTTTGTCTCCACGTTAACTACGTACCACTATTGTATGTATAGATGGCTAATTGAATACAGTACTTGAATACAGAAAATATTTGATGTTTAACTAGCTATATGAAAAAGACAGCAAGACAACATCTGATTAATATGACTGATTAGCTATGTGGATTACAATCTTTCTGTAGGCTTACCTTACTGTTGATGCCAACCCTGTTTCTCAATTCCAAACTGTGTGTGTGTGTGTGTGTCTGCTGTGTGTGTTGCAAATCCCAGATTTGCGAAAGCAGGCCAGGCAGCTGGAGAATGAGCTGGACCTGAAGCTGGTGTCCTTCAGTAAACTGTGTACCAGCTACAGCAGCTCCAGAGATGGCCATCGAGGAGACAGGTAAGACTAAGGCCAGTTCCATTTAGGTCCCTAACCCCTTCGCCTAGGTCCTACATTACAGGTGAGACTAGTGCCCAGTCCCATTCAGGTTTCTAGCCCCTTCCCCTAGCTCCTAGCCTTCTACACCTTCGGGGCCAGTTTCCCAAACAGTGATTAAGCCTTCTCCTGGACTAAAAAGCACTTTCATCCTTGGTGTTCATGGATCTGAAACGACTGATAGGTGTTACAAATATGGTGGTACAGTACCTCCACCAAGCCCACATGTTGAGAGTTCTAATGGTCTTTCTCTCCCTCCTTGTCTTCCTCTCTGCCCTATAGCAACTCAGATACTACTCCCCTCCTCAACAACTCCACACAGGACAGAATGTTTGAGACCATGTCTGTGGAGATTGAACAGCTGCTGGCGAAAGTAAGACTTCACAGCAAATAATTCTCATTATATGCAGTTTATTTGAAATTTCAGAATGTGTTTTTGTCCTCAAGTAGTATTCAGCTTCACTATCATAGGCATGTCAACATGGTTGAATCTTGCATTGTTGTGTGTATGTGTACTGACGGTGCTGTGTCTCTCAGCTCACGGGTGTGAACGACAAGATGGCGGAGTACACCAGCACCCCGGGGGTGACGTCCCTTAACGCAGCCCTGATGCACACGCTCCAGAGACACAGAGACATCTTGCAAGTCTGTGTCTCTCTTACTCTTTCTACCTTCCTGTTTCTCTCTCTTTCTTTATCTCCCTCCCTTTTTCTTTGTTTCACTCCCCCTGTCTCTCGTCTATTCGTCTCTCAGGACTTAGTCCTAACTTGAGATCTGCATGCATCATTTCAACTCCCATAGGGTTAATAGTTTTGCATTCCCTTAACTCCTGTTTTTTTTTTGCTGTACCCTAGGACTACACTCACGAATTCCACAAAACAAAAGCCAACTTCCTTGCCATCCGGGAGAGAGAAGATTTGCTAGGGTCTGTCCGCAAAGACATTGAGTGAGTATCTCTCCCTCCAGCCATCCCTCCATTCATATTGATTATTATGGTTCTGTATGTAAAAACACTCCCTCATTTGTGTCTCAAATCCTAATCGCTTGACAGTGAAAACAAAAGAGAATAGAATACAAGTCCTGCACGCTGTTTAGATGCTGAAGTTTATTTAAAAAAAAAGTTTTAGTGACATTTCACTCACTTCGGGTGGGGTGACAAAAGCATATACAATGAAAGGGTAAAGCACTGCATTTAACCTTTCTTTATAGGCACTTTCACACTCACCACATACGCTGCTGCGTGTAGCGGTTATGACATGGCTTGGAAAGTTTTTTTTGCCTGGTCACATACAGCTCATGTGTTGTTCATTGAAGTCCACAAACGAAGGGAAAAGGTGAAAGGAGGAGAGTGCATAGAGGCGAGAAGGAATATAACGTGGCTGCTATGAAAGTGAACTCTGTTTATACGTGATTAGGGGTGTATTCATTCCGCCGATTCTGTTGAAAAAAAATTCTTAAACGGAAGCAAACGAAACGGGGATGAAAATACCAGAATTTGTCCAATAGAAACTCACATTTGCAACTGTTGGACTAATGATTACACCCCAGATCAGCTAGATGCAGGCAAGAGTGTGCAAGGCGGTATTGAATGTGTCACTGTCCATGTGTCACTGTCTGTCATCTCAAATTTTTTGCACCTACATTGTAATCTTTAATTCATAGGCTAGGTTGTAGCAAACTCATGATGGGTATAGGGAAAATTAGAGTATCATGTAGTAGCCTTAACCTATCGACGTTTCATTGAACTGTGTGAATGGAATCTGAATGACAGTCATCCAACATGCTGTAATAGAAATAAGGCCATGCTCATGAAGAAAAAAATTGTCCTCCCTCATCATAAACGGCTCTGACCGCCACTGATACCAATATCGTTTTTTATGGTTTACCACCCAGCCCTACCTCCATGGGCCTCTGTAATGAGAGAGAGAGAAGGTTCTCAGTGCTCCACTGATTGGCTTGGTAGTGAATGAGGAGATTGAAATGAGGGCTGGGCAACCAGACCATGACTCTTGTCTGTGTTTTTTAATGGCTTATTGATCTATCTAAGATGCAGCAGGCCACACCATGAGACCACTGCAGGATTCCTATTGAGCACACACACACACACGGCACACACCCCTCCTTATATATGCAGATAGCCTTATTCATCAGCACTCGCTGTTGTTCCATGCAGTCATGTGTGTTCTCCATGTGCTCCACATTAACCATACATCATAGTGCCTGGGAATGAACCTTTCACTGTTCTGTTGGCTGTGGACTGAATTTATAATTGTTCCGCTTGAGAAAAGGACATTACTGCCCACCCACACAATGTGATGGGAAATGTGAGCTTTATTTTAGTGGTATTCCTGTCCTGTCATCAAAGGACCATTTTTATTATTGTGTGCAATCTGAGCCATGTAGCCTACATGGTGTATGATTACTGTAATCATTAACGTACACATTTGGAAATGACATGCTACATACATGCTGCTCCTCAAGGATTTAGACGGGTGTTGTAATGCTTTCAACGCCCATGTGCTTGAATCTTGTGGCGTGCTAACGCTGAACTAACACGCACTAATAGCCAAGCTACTGAAGCGAACGACAGTGCTAATAATCAGTACAACAGCGCTAAGCTAACAAGAACCCCTATTATCTTGTACTATATACTATGAAGCATTGAGTTGGCATCATAGTGGGACTCCTCCTGGGAGGGCGGTAAGGTGGATGGATGCCAGGAGGCTAGAGCGCTGCCGTGAGCACTAGACTGGAGAGACGACCTTAGGCTGGGCTGTCAGCTCGTGGTTCTAGCTGCAGTCCTGGTCCAACACAGCACCACTAGAGAAGAGACACAGGCAGTCATACAGAGACTCGGAGCATCCATTTCCAGGAAACTCAGAGCGAGAGAAAGTGAGGGAAAGAGGAGGGAGAGAGATGGACAGATTGAGAGAGACTGAGATGATAGAAGTGGTAGTCTGTCAGGGCACCACTGGGATGCTTCACCACTATTCTTTAACAGTTGTTGATTTTGTCAAGGTCCACAAGTTCTAAGGCCATTTCAGTTTCTCTGATACAGCTATACATGATGCTATACAGTCATGAAATGGACCTATAGTCATTTTGTCTTCACTCCTCTACTACTTCGCTGACCTGACTATAAATAGGAGAATTCAGCATATCTTCTAGTATAAGAGAACTGTTGTATCCTCTTGTTTCTACCCATTTATTGTACAGTATGTTCAAGCTTCATACAGACTTTAGACTGTATTGGTAAATCATCATGGCAACCCGATCATGCACATTTTCAGCCTCTTGTGTCGTCCAATGTTCTCCTTTGAGCCTTCCCACATAAATCCATGTTATGTGTTGATCAATATTATGGCAGCTTGCAACTGTTTGTTTGCTGGCCATCCTAGTTACTTCGCTTATATGTCAAAGTCCACTGTAATGTCGCCTACCGTTGTTGGGCTTCTTTGAATCAATCTAGTATATTGGACTGTTTATAAGATCACCATACAATCATCTTATCTTATCAGTACTGTTTGCAATATTTCTTAAATAATGTATTACTTACTGTAACCACACAATGCCAAACCCCCTAATAAGCATCTTTAAAAGATCCCTGCCAGCATGACATAATGACACATTATCCACCATGGATGTTCCATCTCTAATAGGCTTGGGCGATACCCTGGTATATGGTAAAAACTGTATATTTCGAAATACTGGTATGATTTTCAATACTGTAATAAAAATAAAAGGGGGGGGTACGTGCTACGCCACTGCTTATAACTAGAAGTTAATTATAACTTGATGTGTCAATTAAATTATATCCAGCACAGGGCTCCATCTATGCATTTGGTTTGCTAACTTGCTAGCTAAGTGGCTAGATGTCAAGATCAAGCTTCTTGGTTACAGCAGAAACATTCGATCATAGAGATCCTATTAAATTACTAATAGTATTCTAATTCCTAATTCTATGCATTCATCCCCTCCTGGATCAAGTATTGAAACAATGGCTACCTCTCTTTTCCCCAGGTCAGTGGAAAGGAAGGAGAGCATCAATAAAGTGCTTATGGGCTTACAGCCTATAGGTAGTCCAGCAGCCACTTCCTATAGCAGCCACTGCAGTGGGAATTGAGAGTAGCGCTAATGAGCTTTCGACAGGGGTTGTTGGGTGCTCATATCGACTCTGTGAGCGGCCTAAACAACAATGTGCCGTTTGTATAGGCTACTTGGTGAACAGTATAGTATTAAGCAATAAAGCCCGAGGAGGTATGGTATATTTACAGCTAAGGGCTGTTCTTAGGCACGACGCAACATAACGATGACACATTAGCCGTAGTGTATTGGCCATATACAGTGCATTCGGAAAGTATTCAGACCCTTGACGTTTTCCATATTTTGTTGCGTTAGTCTTACTCTAAAATTTAAATACTTTTTTTTCCTCATCAATCTACACACATTACTCTATAATGACAAAGTGAAAATAGGTTTTTAGAAATTTTAGCACACATTTATAAAAAATAACAAATACCTTATTTACATAAGTATTCAGACACTTTACTATGAGACTCGAAATTGAGCTCAGGTGCATCCTGTTTATGTTGATCATCCTTGTTGTTTCTACAACTTGATTGGAGTCCGCCTGTGGTAAATTCAATTGATTGGACATTGTTATGAGTTTCTATGGTATCAACTAATTCATGATGCAAGAAGATATTTAACACTTAGCTGGGGAGTTCATATAAATATTTAATAGGTACCATTGTTCGTTATAACAAAAGGACAGTGCTTTGCCTCTTGCCATTCCGAACTAACTAGACAAAGAAACCCTCTCATTTATATACCCTCTGTTACACGTTTCTTCAACCACATCTGGTAAGCATCCGTGTGCACTCCCTTCTCTGATGTTATTCCGTTGTACCCCAAGTCAATATATCATATCCATCAATCATTCTAAGATAAACATCAGTAATCTCCCTTGACATAACGGAATCCTTGGTGTTCAGACTGTGTGGCAGCAAGTCACTTTCTACTAAATTCAACCTGGTTCCCACCACACTATGAAAACATAACAGACATGATTTGGAAAGGCATACACCTGTCTATATAAGGTCCCACAGTTGACAGTGCATGTCAGAGCAAAAACCAAGCCATGAGGTCGAAGGAATTGTCCGTAGAACTCCGAGACAGGATTGTTTCGAGGCACAGATCTGGGGAAGTGTACCAAAACATTTCTGCAGCATTGAAGGTCCCCAAGAACACAGTAGCCTCCATCAATCTTAAATTAAATAAGTTTGGAACCACCAAGACTCTTCCTAGAGCTGGCCGCCTGGCCAAACTGAGCAATCGGGGGAGAAGGGCCTCGGTCAGGGAGGTGACCAAGAACCCGATGGTCACTCTGACAGCGCTCCAGAGTTTCTCTGTGTAGATGGGAGAACCTCCAGAAGGACAACCATCTCTGCAGCACTCCACCAATCAGGCCTTTATGGCAGAGTGGCCAGACGGAAGCCACTCCTCAGTAAAAGGCACATGACAGCCCGCTTGAAGTTTGCCAAGAGGCACCTTAAGACTCTCAGACCATGGGAAACAAGATTATCTGGTCTGATTGAACTCTGGCCTGAATGCCAAGCCTCACATCTTGAGGAAACCTGGCACCATCCCTACGGTGAAGCGTGGTGTCAGCATCATGCTGTGGGGATGTTTTTCAGCGGCCGGGACTGCGAGACTAGTCAGGATCGAGGGAAAGATGAACGGAGCAAAGTACAGAGAGATCCTTGATGAAAACCTGCTACAGAGCGCTCAGGACCTCAGACTGGGGCGACGGTTCGCCTTCCAACAGGACAACGACCCTAAGCACACAGCCAAGACAACGCAGGAGTGGCTTTGGGACAAGTCTCTGAATGTCCTTGAGTGGCACAGCCAGAACCCAGACTTGAACCCAATGAACATCTCTGGAGAGACCTGAAAATAGCTGTGCAGCGACACTCCCCATCCAACCTGACAGAGCTTGAGAGGATCTGCAGAGAAGAATGGTAGAAACTTGAGGTTATAATCGCTGCCAAAGGTGCTTCAACAAAGTACTGAATAAAGGGTCTGAATACTTACGTAAATGTGATGTTTTAGTTTTGTCATTATGGTGTATTGTGTGTAGATTGAGGAAAAATAACAATTTAATCAATTTTAGAATAAGGCTATAACGTAAAAAATGAGGAAAAAGTCAAGGGGTCTGAATACTTACCGAATGTACCACAAACCCTTGAGGTGCCTTATTGCTATTATAAACTGGTTGTACTCCCGAGTGGCGCAGTGGTCTAAGGCACTGCATCGCAGTGCTAGCTGTGCCACTAGAGATCCTGGTTCGAATCCAGGCTCTGTTGTAGTCGGCCGCGACCGGGAGACCCATGGGGCGGCGCACAATTGGCCCAGCGTCGTCCAGGGTAGGGGAGGGAATGGCCGGCAGGGGATGTAGCTCAGTTGGTAGAGCATGGCGTTTGCAACGCCAGGGTTGTGGGTTCGATAAAATAATGTATGCGCTAACTGTAAGTCGCTCTGGATAAGAGCGTCTGCTAAATGACTAAAATGTAAATGTAAATGTTACCAACGTAATTAGAACAGTACAAAAAATATTTGGGGTCATACCCCTGGTATATGGCTTTCAGCCAATCAGCATTCAGGGCTCAAACCACCTAGTTTATAATTGTGTGTGTGTGTGTGTGTGTGTGTGTGTGTATATATATATATATATATGATATATATATATATATATATATATATATATATATATATATATATATATATATATATATATATATATATATTATATATACACAGAGTGAAGGAAAAAGGTATTTGATCCCCTGCTGATTTTGTACGTTTGCCCACTGACAAAGAAATGATCCGTCTATAATTTTAATGGTAGGTTTATTTGAACAGTGAGAGACAGAATAATAACAACAAAAATCCAGAAAAACGCATGTCAAAAATGTTATAAATTGATTTGCATTTTAATGAGGGAAATAAGTATTTGACCCCCTCTCAATCAGAAAGATTTCTGGCTCCCAGGTGTCTTTTATACAGATATCAAACTGAGATTAGGAGCACACTCTTAAAGGGAGTGCTCCTAATCTCAGTTTGTTACCTGTATAAAAGACACCTGTCCACAGAAGCAATCAATCAGATTCCAAACTCTCCACCATGACCAAGACCAAAGAGCTCTCCAAGGATGTCAGGGACAAGATTGTAGACCTACACAAGGCTGGAATGGGCTACAAGACCATCGCCAAGCAGCTTGGTGAGAAGGTGACAACAGTTGGTGCGATTATTCGCAAATGGAAGGAACACAAAATAACTGTCAATCTCCCTCGGCCTGGGGCTCCATGCAAGATCTCACATCGTGGAGTTGCAATGATCATGAGAATGGTGAGGAATCAGCCCAGAACTACACGGGAGGATCTTGTCAATGATCTCAAGGCAGCTGGGACCATAGTCACCAAGAAAACAATTGGTAACACACTACGCCGTGAAGGACTGAAATCCTGCAGCGCCCGCAAGGTCCCCCTGCTCAAGAAAGCACGTATACAGGCCCGTCTGAAGTTTGCCAATGAACATCTGAATGATTCAGAGGAGAACTGGGTGAAAGTGTTGTGGTCAGATGAGACCAAAATCGAGCTCTTTGGCATCAACTCAACTCGCCGTGTTTGGAGGAGGAGGAATGCTGCCTATGACCCCAAGAACACCATCCCCACCGTCAAACATGGAGGTGTAAACATTATGCTTTGGGGGTGTTTTTCTGCTAAGGGGACAGGACAACTTCACCGCATCAAAGGGACGATGGACGGGGCCATGTACCATCAAATCTTGGGTGAGAACTTCCTTCCCTCAGCCAGGGCATTGAAAATGGATCGTGGATGGGTATTCCAGCATGACAATGACCCAAAACACACGGCCAAGGCAACAAAGGAGTGGCTTAAGAAGAAGCACATTAAGGTCCTGGAGTGTCCTAGCCAGTCTCCAGACCTTAATCCCATAGAAAATCTGTGGAGGGAGCTGAAGGTTCGAGTTGCCAAACGTCAGCCTCGAAATCTTAATGACTTGGAGAAGATCTGCAAAGAGGAGTGGAACAAAATCCCTCCTGAGATGTGTGCAAACCTGATGGCCAACTACAAGAAAAGTCTGACCTCTGTGATTGCCAACAAGGGTTTTGCCACCAAGTACTAAGTCATGTTTTGCAGAGGGGTCAAATACTTATTTCCCTCATTTAAAATACAAATAAATTCAAAACATTTTTGACATGCGTTTTTCTGAATTTTTTTGTTATTCTGTCTCTCACTGTTCAAATAAACCTACCCTTTAAAATTATAGACTGATCATTTCTTTGTCAGTGGGCAAACGTACAAAATCAGCAGGGGATCAAATACTTTTTTCCCTCACTGTATTAAAGTACCAGTCAAAGATTTGGAAACACCTACTCATTCCAGGGTTTTACTTAATTTTTACTATTTTCTACATTGTAGAATAATAGTAAAGACATCAAAACTATGAAATAACACATATGGAATAATGTAGTAACCAAACAAGTGTTAAACAAATCAAAATATATTTGAGATTCTTCAAAGTAGCAACCCTTTGCCTTGTTCACAGCTTTGCACACTCTTGGCATTCTCAACCAGCTTCATGAGGAATGCTTTTCCAACAGTCTTGGAGTTCCCACATATGCTGAGCACTTGTTGGCTGTTTTCCTTAATTCTGAAATGTTCCGGATTGACTGACCTTCATGTCTTAAAGTAATGATGGACTGTCGTAATATGGAGTTGGTATTTTACCAAATAGGGCTATCTTCTGTATGTATACCACCCCTACCTTGTCACAACACAACTGATTTGGCTCAAACGCATAAAGAATGAAAGAAATTCCACAAATTAACTTTTAACAAGGCACACCTGTTAATTGAAATGTATTCCAGGTGACTACCTCATGAAGCTGGTTGAGAGAATGCCATGAGTGTACAAAGCTATTTGGCAAAGGGTGGCTATTTTGAAGAATCTCAAATATAAAATATATTTTGATTTGTTTAACACTTTTGGTTACTACATGATTCCATATGTGTTATTTCATAGTTTTGATGTCTTCACTATTATGCTACAATGTAGAAAATAGTAAAAAAATAAAGAAAAACCCTGGAATGAGTATGTGTGTCCAAACTTTGGACTGGGACTGTATATAGTATGGTTTGGGAAAGCCAATCCTGTAAAACTGATGGGATTTTGATAGCATCTTTGGATATTTTGTGATGTTTTACCATTTCAGCTCAAACTTCATAATTTAAAAGGGTCTAGAAAACCTGAGTGGTGTCTTTCTTGTAACTGTAAACCATTGTTATACAAGCGTAAATGGAAATGCAGCACACATTCCCCTGTTGCCCACCAGGTGGCAGTAGACCCATCTGCAGCATTAGACCTGACTGGGTGTGTGTGGCTGCTTAAGTAGTCAGGAGATGAGGGCTCTGTCTGTTAACAACAATACCACACACACACACACATGGCTCCAGCCATCTTAAAGGGATACTTTGGGATTTTGAGTGGTATCTACTTTCCCAAGAGTCAGATGTACTAGTGGATATCATTTTTAGGCATCTGTGTCCAGTATGAAGGACGTTAGAGGTAGTTTTGCGAGCCAATGCTAGCTAGTGTTAGCGCAATGACCAGCAGGACCACTGAGGTTGTTACTGAGATGTGGACCATTCCATTACTATCTCTTCACACCCATTTCCATTGTGCTTCTCCCACACTGCTACTTCGCTCTAATTACACTCTTCGCTCTAATGACTCGCTCTCTCTTTTGCTCTCCCCCCAGCAGTGGTGGTAGGGAGGGAGGGGGAGCTGCATTGCCCTGCCCATTAGCCTACATGGTGATGTTGACAGCAGGAGAAACCCTCCTCAGTGTTTTCCATTCAGGCCAGGCTGGCTCTTTTAAACCACCTCCACAGCATGGCTGTCCTCCTATTATACATTAACTAGTCCTTTTACCATACTGTGACTGTCTGCTTGGACTGTAGCGGCATAGACTAACCTTGTTTCAAATGGTCACAATGATTTGGTAATACATATTTCAGATGGTCATAGCAGTGATGTCATCTTGAGTTGTTTGTGTGTCTGACTAATTTATATGCACAGTATTATATGAATTAAACCCATTATCTCTCTTTCTGTCCAACAGGACATACAAGAGTGGCTCAGGAGTGAACAACAGAAGAACAGAACTGTTTCTGAAGGAGCATGAACACCTGAGAAAGTAAGATCCTTAACGAACGAACACACACACACACACACACTGCTCCTGACTTTTTGTGCCCCTAAATGACCAGATTACCTCGCAAAATCATCTTGCAGTATTCTCAGAGTACCCATACTATCATCTCACAATTATTCTCTCCAGCTTTATCTGAAGTTCTTATAAACAAGTTGGCATTTTGCTTTTGGCAATTCCATGTACGGTGTCTCTGCTGTACCCAGAGCAGTTCTCAGAGCTGTAGCCAGGCCAATAGCGAGGCCAATAGCGGTCTTCAGAGCAGCACAGTGCTGGGATAACGCATGTTGACGGGCCAAGTCAGCCATTTTGAATAACTCTAAAATGATCTCCCTGCTCTTGCTGTTTGCTTGCTAAGCACTGCTTAAGTAGTTCTGCCCCCAAAAAGACAGATGGAAGCTGTTTGGGTTTTTCATTTTAAAGGTAGAGTTCGGGGTTAGGATGTTTTGGTGTTTAAATCAGCGAGTGTCATCTTGATTCACTGACATTTCTGGCTAGTTTATTTTCGTAGACAGCAAGTTGGCTGCTTAAGTTAATGATCTGTTTAAAGGAAATGTAAGAGGGAAAAATTGATTTAAGGTAAAGGGTCATTTAGGCCTAATTGGCTTTGCATGCAAATGAATTAATTCAGACTAATTCATAAATAAAAAATTCACTTCACGCCATGTATTATTCTCCCATAAAAATAGCAAGGCAATAACTCCTAAAAGTCAAGCCCCACCACACACACACACACACACACTCGGTCATGTCTTTATAGCACAACTATACATTTGAGTTCAGGAAGGTTACTCACATTCAGTGTGGACATACTGTAGAAGGTCAGACCGTAAACACCACACCGTGCAACACAGCAATAGAACTGTCATTTTATAATTTATCTCAACTTTAATGGACTGGCATGGGGCTTTTGGATTCAAGGGTTAGTTCTTTGTTTACCTCTGTGTAGGCATTTGGTGCGCAGAGGTGTTGGAGACACCCTGTGTGTGAGGGTAAATGGCTATCAGTGTGGTGCACAGACACACACACACACACACACACACACACACACACACACACACACTACAGAGTTGCATGTGTCATGGCAAGTGTCAGGACGGAGGCCTTGCAAACCTTCATCTGACTGAGGGGACAAATTAGGCGTAACTGAGAACTATAAAGAACTCTGATTGGTCATGGCAAGTGTCAGGACGGAGGCCTTGCAAACCTTCATCTGACTGAGGGGACAAATTAGGCGTAACGGAGAACTATAAAGAACTCTGATTGGTCTTCTCTCCTACTAACCCCAGTGTTTTTATCGCACAGGTTTGCTTTATCTTGGCCAGGTCACAGTTGTAAATGAGAACTTGTTCTCAACTGGCTTACCTGGTTAAATAAAGGTGAAATAAAATAAAACACTGCAGGATAAGCCCCAAATAGCAGTTGCTCCAGTTACACCCAAACCTCCATTCATTAGAAGAAAATGTGACTGTTCTGTCACAAAATGGCTGAATGGTATTTTTGCAGTCACTGCACTGAATGTGCTCATTCAAGTACTGTATCTTTCTGTGTGTAATTTGATAGTAAAGGTGGTGTAAGGAGACCCATGGTTTTTGTGAGTGTGACTGTGTCTCAGCAGTTGCCTCGGACGGTAGGGCCCACTTCTCAGCATTGATATCACCAGCATTACACTCATCGTCAACATTGAAGAGGCAACTCCAGGATGCTGACCTTCTAGGCAGAGTTGCAAAGAAAAAGCCATATCTCAGACTGCCCATCTTAATCTTTTATTTTTATTGGCCAGTCTGAGATATGGCTTTTTCTTTGCTTTTTCTTGGCAACTTTTTCTTTGCAACTCCAGCATCCCAGAGTCGCCTCTTCACTGTTGACATTGAGACAGGTGTTTTGTGGGTACTATTTAATGAAGCTGCCAGTTGAGGACCTGTGAGGCATCTGTTTCTCAAACTAGACACTCTAATGTATTTGTCCTCTTGCTCAGTTGTGCACTGGGGCCTCCCACTCCTCTTTTTATTCTGGTTAGAGCCAGTTTGCGCTGTTCTGTGAAGGGAGTAGTACACAGCGTTGTACGAGATCTTCAGTTTCTTGGCAATTTCTCGCATGGAATATCCTTCATTTCTCAGAACAAGAATAGACTGAGTTTCAGAAGAAAGTTAATTGATTCTGGCCATTTTGAGCCTGTAATCGAACCCACAATTGCTGATGCTCCAGATACTCAACTAGTCTCAAGAAGGCCAGTTTTATTGCTTCTTTAATCAGCAGAACAGTTTTCAGCTGTGCTAACATAATTGCAAAAGGGTTTTCTAATGATCAAATAGCCTTTTAAAATGATAAACTTGGATTAGCAAACACAACGTGTCATTGGAACACAGGACTGATGGTTGCTGATAATAGGCTATTATGCTCATAATGTAGATAATCCATTAAAAGTCAGCCATTTCCAGCTACAGTAGCCATTTACAACATTAACTATGTCTACACTGTATTTCTGATCAATTTGATGTTATTTTAATGGACAAAAAATTGCTTTTCTTTCGAAAACAAGGACATTTCTAAGTGACCCCAAACTTTTGAACGGTAGTGTGTATGTGTGGTATGTATGTATGTATGTGTATATATATATATATATATATATATATATCTATATATATATATATATATATCACATTTACATAAGTATTCAGACCCTTTATTCAGTACTTTGTTGAAGCACCTTTGGCAGCGATTACAGCCTCAAGTCTTCTTGGCCATGACGCTACAAGCTTGGCACACCTGTATTTGGGGAGTTTCTCCCATTTCTTCTCTGCAGATCCTCTCAAGCTCTGTCAGGTTGTATGGGGAGCGTCGCTGCACAGCTATTTTCAGGTCTCTCCAGAGATGTTCGATCGGGTTCAAGTCCGGGCTCTGGCTGGGCCACTCAAGGACATTAAGACTTGTCCCGAAGCCACTCCTGCGTTGTCTTGGCTATGTGCTTAGGGTCATTGTCCTGTTGGAAGTTGAACCTTCGCCACAGTCTAGGTCCTTAGTACCCTGGAGCAGGTTTTCATCAAGGATCCCTCTGTACTTTGCTCCGTTCATCTTTCCCTCGATCCTAAATAGTCTCCCATTCCCTGCCGCTGAAAAATATCCCCACAGCATGATGCTGCCACCACCATGCTTCACCATAGGGATGGTGCCTGGATTCCTCCAGACGTGACTCTTGGCATTCAGGCCAAAGAGTTCAATCTTGGTTTCATCAGACCAGAGAATCCTATTTCTCAACGTCTGAGAGTCCTTTAGGTGCCTTTTGGCAAACTCCAAGCAGGCTGTCATGTGCCTTTTACTGAGGACTGGCATCCGTCTGGCCCCCTCTACCATAAAGGCCTGATTTGGTGGAGTGCTGCAGAGATGGTTCTCCCATCTCCACAGAGGAACTCTGGAACTCTGTCAGAGTGACCGTCGGGTTCTTGCTCACCTCCCTGACCAAGGCCTTTCTCCCCCGATTGCTCAGTTTGTCCGGGCGGCCAGCTCTAGGAAGAGTTTTGGTGGTTCCAAACTTTTTCCATTTAAGAATGATGGAGGCCACTGTGTTCTTAGGGACCTTCAATGCTGCAGACATTTTTTGGTACCCTTCCCTAGATCTGTGCCTTGACACAATCCTGTCTCGGAGCTCGACGGACAATTCCTTCGACCTCATGGCTTGGTTTTTGCTCTGACATGCACTGTCAACTGTGGGACCTTATATAGACCGGTGTATGTGTGCCTTTCCAAATCATGTCCAATCAATTAAAATTACAATAGGTGGACTCCAATCAAGTTGTAGAAACATCTCAAGGATGATCAATGGAAACAGGATGCACCTGAGCTCAATGTCAAGGCCCATAGCAAAGGGTCTGAATACTTATCTAAATAAGGTATTTCAGCTTTTAATTTTTAATACATTAGCAAACATTTCTAAGCCGTTTTCACTTTGTCATTATGGGTGTAGGTTGATGAGGAAAAAATTGTATGTAATCCATTTTAGAGTAAGGCTGTAACGTAACAAAGTGGAAAAAGTCAAGGGGTCTGAATACTTTCTGAATGCACTGTACAATACAATCTTGGAAAATGTTGTCATATTTGCTGTCGCAGTACCGGTACCCAGCCTCACCACACAACCACACGACAAGCTGGGAGCAGCATATGATATTATGATGTAGTGATTTAGGGATAATACAATGTTAACCACAGGAGATACCAGAGAGTACTTTCCTCTACTGCACCAATGACTGATAAGGAGGAGAAGAGAGAGAGCTGTAGCTTAGTGGGCATGATTCTGTTACCTTGGGCGTGATTCTGTTACCTTAGAGCTATTGTATTAAAGAGAGGGAAGGAAAGGGGGATGGTGAAAAGAAGGGATGAAATGTGTTACTAGCTGCTGTGGTAATGGCCTAAAGAGGTTTATAGACAAACAAATGGATAGCATTTCTTCCTTCGGCCTCTATCAAGGTTTTCAGCTCTGCTGCGTAGAGCAGTGAGGTAGGGTGTGCGTGCGTGCCCAATTTTCCATGGTCAGGAAAAACACCTTGCCCTAAGTACACTACTCTACAGGAGGTAAACCTTACCTTGGCAGATGAGTATGATAGGCTGTCAGGATACACACAGAATCCCCATGCCCAGGCCAGAAATGCAGAGGCAGCATTTTGAGAAGCATTTTGAAGAGCACTGTCCCTTCAGGAGTTATTTCTTTATTTATTCATTACTAACTCCAATTTCTATATTTTCTTGTTGACCTGTAGGCAGATACTGTTCAAAAGGACAAACAATGTTTCATTGAGGAACAGACTAAATGAATGGGCACCATATGAAACCACACAGAACATAAAATACTTCCTGGGACCCCTGCTTGGTGCAGTCTGGTGTCACTGTGCGATATTATAAACATCATTATCCACTGTCCCATCTGAAGCCATAGTATTTGTGAATGCTGAAGAAGCCTAGTTTTAGATGTGGATACTCATTGATTGAAAGGGGATCTGAAAACACTGTAGGCCTATATCTAAGTTGTGTATGTTACAACCTATGTTAAAATCAGTGTACATTACATGTAATATCTATTAAAACATATCCACGTTGTAATCAGATCTGGATGGAAGGTGACTGGCTGTGTGAAGTTGGAGTAGACTTTTCACTAGGAACCAAAATGGCTAGGGGAACTCCTGTGACGTGTTTTGGCCTCCGCTACTCCCTGGTTCCCCCTCTCTCAGAGAGTAGGAGTAGGATGGGAGGGAGAGAGGGATAGTCTGTTTGTTGTCCCCAAAGAGAACACTTGTCTTATCAGGTATGGCTGGGGCCTTGAAGTGTGTTGTGCAGTAGTGTTTAGGCTCATGTCTTTCTGTCTCTTGCTTGCACGCAGACGCCGACACACAGACGCAGACACACACACACACACACGCTCATACTGTCTCCCACTCGTGTGCTCTTTCCATTACATAGCCTCTTCCTTGCCCTTCGCTCGCTCTCTCGCGCTCTGTCTCTCCTCTCTGTCTGTCTGGTCCTGATTAAATGTGAGGAAGAAGGGAGGAGCAGGCAGCAGCACCAATCAGTCCAGAGTGACTGGAACTGATGTTGGTTGGGGCTGTTCTGATTGCAGCTCCCTTACAGATTTTTCACTTTCTCACTCTGTTCTCCCTCCCTCTACTCCTTTCCTGCTTTCTTTCACTGCTGTTCGCTCATTCTCTGTTTCCAGCCAGGTAATCATCCATCCCTGGCCATTTCAGTCTAGCCTCCAGCAGAATCCTGTACTGCTTAAAGGCAAAACATGTTCCTATTATTTATGTGCTGTTCGAGACAGGAAAGAGGCAAGGGATCCAGTCCTTTCTTTTCTATTGGGAAATACCTTTTCAGGGCTGTAAATCTGTAGTCTCTCGTGGACAGAAGAAACAAAGATGGCTGGGGGCCTGCAGGCCAATGACTCAGCACTCAGTTTTTCAATGAAAGTGGAGACTAGCAATGAGAGATTAACTTCTCTCTCTCTCTCTCGTTATTTTGTTATCTTTCTGTAATTGATTCTCTCTCTCTCACTGGTGATTGAATGTCTGCCGTATCGACTCCGGCCTAAACAGACATATGGCTTAGATGTTTCTCTGGACTACTAGTCCTCTCTAGGGCTGTGGCGGTCATGTCTAAAGAAACATGATATGAAGAAAATGTAGTTTATTTCAGAATAACAGAATAGCATACTCTGAGTTGTCCTTATGTTAGGCCCTGATATGGCCATGCCATATGGCTGTGGGTTACACTAGTTCATTTAGCAGACAAGATTTGCTTAGAATTCTTTATTATTTTATAGTATGAAGAATACAATTGAACATAGCTTAATAAAACAGAAATATTATTTTCTCCAAACGATTTCAAAGGAAGTGCGTGCGCACATGCAGCGATTCTGTGTTGAGTGGTTAACAAAGAAACTGGTCCTCCTATATGCTTAATTTAGAGTTATTTATTCAACTTTAGTTGTGATACAAACGTTGGGCTATATATTTGATTTTTAATACATTCTAAGGCTACATGATGGGATGATTTGAAACAAGTCGCAAGCTGCACACACTTCATCAGTCTCTCATTCACAATTTGACAAGGCCTTGATAATATTCTCACCAGGTCTCGAATGTTGATAATTCCCTTCTCCCGGCTGCCTTGCTCCGAAGCACCTCTCACTCACATTACATTTTAGTCATTTAGCCGACGCTCTTATCCAGAGCGACTTAGTTAGTGAGTGCATACATTTTCATACATTACTCGCTCAGATGTAGCCAATGCCCGTCACGTGATCGGGTCCATCTCCGGCCGAAGTGGAGTCTTTTGTTTAGACATGTAGCTAGCTAGGTAGCTAAATAATGAACCGGCATAATCCCAACTCCTACTACTACCAATACAAACATTGTTAAAGCTACAGTATGAATCTGCAGGTAGCTAAAGCTAACAAAATAGATTCAATGTTAGCTAGCTAACATTAGGCTATAACTAGCAGTGCAAATGGATTTCTGATTCGAATATTACTACACAGATCATACACGTAACGTTAGCTAGCGAGCCAGCAAGCTAACGTTTGCTAGCTAACAGTATGCTTTAACTAGCAATAAAAACGACTTTCTGACTAAATTAGATACTTTTATCTGAGAATGTTGCTAGACTCTTACCCGTATACATGGATGAACGCTTCACGGCAGACTGGAACCATTTAACTCCGTTTTGTTTGTAGCTACGTCTTGTTTGGCCAGTGTTGTCAAGTCACTCCGATTCATACTGACCGTGGCGTGTGCAGAAGGTAGCCCATCACTTTTTCCAACTGATCTGTCGATAGCGCATGCTAAATTCAGGGCATCAATGTTGTTGAGAAAAGTAGCTAAACTTTTGTAGTTCTGGATGGCTAACGTTATATCTTTCAAAAACGGCACGGTAGAAAGGACTGTCAACACATACTGAACAGCTCACGTTATAGACAAACGCATGCTACATGGCAGACCAATCCAAACTCATCTCTCGGCATGTCCAGCCCATCCATTATCACAGCCAATCATGGCAAGCGGGAAGGTTCCTGTCTTTTTCCGTGGCTAAACCAACTAGGCTCGTAATTTATCAATTGTATTTGTATTTATGGATGGAATACAAGTTTGTTATTAAGGCACATGAAAGTTCACATGTTCCAGAAGGCATTTCTGTCCAAAAACACATTTTCATAAAAAAAAAAAAGGTTTACATTCAAATGCCGCTCCTGTGAAGTAGTGACGGGCGACATATGCCTAGTTTCCTGAAACAAGTCACATTTTCATGCAAGATAGGTAGGCTATACTCCTGTTGTAAAGCGAAGCAATGTGCTTAATATTAGGAAAGCTGATAAATAGTAGGCCTAGCCTATAGAAAGCTGATGGGATCCTCTTTTGAAGAGTCCATCAAAACTCTATTTTCTCACGCAATTGCATAGCCTATATAAATGTTGCGCAACATGAGCTCATGGGCTGTCATGAAGTGTTTGATTAGATTTCAGATTCACATTTGCTACTAATGACCATCAACAGCATCAGAGCTTGGAGAAGCCTAATTACCGTGACTAACTGGTCACGTGGAATTTTACTGCCATCATGACTCGTGACCGGTGGTAATACGGTCACTGTAACAGCCCTAGTCCTCTCTCAATCTCTCTTCCTCTCTCTCTGTTAACCTATCCCATCTCTCATTATGTTTATCTATTCTCTTTCTGTGAATTTACCTCCATGCTCTTTCTCCCTCTCTCGCTCCATTTTCCCCTCCCGCTTCTAACTCTTTCTGTATCTCCCTCCACACTCTCTCTTCTGTCTGCTCCCCCTCTCCCTCACCCACTGTATATCTGTGTGTTTCACTCACACACACACGCAAGCAAGCTCATACACTCTGTCTCCCACTGGCGCTCTCGTTCCATTTATATTGCCTCATCCCTCTCTCTCTCTCACTCTCTCCGACCACTGCACTTCCTGTGGCTGGCCTTGTGTATTTTATGTTAGCTCTAGATATGTTAATGTAATCAGCATGAGTGGGGAGAGCCCTGGGGAACCAGAGAGGGAGTCGCAGCTGCGCCTCCTCTCTGCCCAGGAACAGCTCGGGAGCGGGTAGAGACAGAACCAGTCCCACCCTGTACTGGAGGTACTGGAGTTAGCAATAGCGTCATCGTCCCCCCCCATACCCAGTCTGTGCTGAGTAACTACCTGCCACTATGTCATGATGTTCAGAATTAAACATGTTTTAAGTGTGGATACTCTCTTCATAATGCATTTTATAATTCCTTAAATCCAATTCAAAATGCATTTTATTGCACAGCATAGGTGCTTTCCTTGTGCTTATGGGTGAGATTGTATATGGGTGTGACTTTTAAATGTAAATGTGTGTTAGGTGTTTGTGGGGGAGAAGGGCAAGGTGTCCTTGTATGTTTTTGCTGATGTTTGTGCATGCATACACACCTGTGTATGTGTTTGCATGATGGCCTTTGCAAAATCTGCACGTACACCTCCACAGTGTCACTCCAGGTATAATGTTGATATTGATGTTAACCAGGCTTGCCTTTCATAGCAGAGCACTTGTTTTTGCTGAAGCTTTTGGCTTATAATATAACTGGTAACATTATATTTGTTAGTACTCTTACTACATGTGATGATGCAGCATGAATGTGTTAATTTCTTTGCCAGATGGAAAAGGATGTGTGCATTGTCTGTCGTCGTGTCAGTCCGTCTTTGTCCTTGTGTAGCAGAAAACATATGGACAGAGCCATATGGACAGAGCCATATGTTTCTCTACATAAGGCTCCCATTTTTTCAGGGATAGTTGTGTAGAACAGGAGTCTAGAGGCATTATCTGTGGCTGTAGAGATAAAACCACTAAACAACAGCAGATCCACAGGCCCTTTTAGTAATCCAATCAGTTGTATAGAGGAGAATCAACACGACCTTGGATTCCTCTACTGTCACGACACACCAGACAGACAGCAAAACTTTGGAGAATCATGTTGGTGTCGTGATTGGATTAATCTTTTGGCATGCATGAGTTTCTTTGTGACTGTATGTGACGCACAGACAAACGCGTACAGTATTTAGACCCTTAAATTTTTTAAATGTTCTTACGTTATAGCCTTATTCTAAAATTGATTAAATACAAAAATGGCCTCATCAATCTACCCACAATACCCCATAATGACAAAGTGAAAACAGGTTTTTAGAAATGTTAGCAAATGTTATTTAAAATAAACAGTTACCTTATTTACATAAGTATTCAGACCCTTTGCTATGAGATTCGAAATTGCGCTCCGGTCCATCCTGTTTCCATTGATCATCCTTGATGTTTCTACACACCTGTCTATATAAGGTCCCACAGTTGACAGTGCATGTCAGAGCAAAAAACATGCCATGAGGTTGAAGGAATTGTCCGTAGAGCTCTGAGACAGGATTGGGTCAAGGCACAGATCTGGGGTAGTGTACCACAGTAGCACTTATGGGTCTCGCTGCTTCTGGGTGTCATGTCTGCAGCAATGAAGGTTCCCAAGAACACAGTGACCTCCATCATTCTTAAATGGAAGAAGTTTGGAATCACCAAGACTCTTCCTAGAGCTGGCTGCCTGGCCAAACTGAGCAATCGGGGGAGAAGGGCCTTGGTCAGGGAGGTGACCAAGAACCCGATGGTCACTCTGACAGAGCTCCACCAGAGTTCCTCTGTGGAGATGGTTGTCCTTCTGGAAGGTTCTCCCATCTCTGCAGCACTCCACCAATCAGGCCTTTATGATAGAGTGGACAGACAGAATCCACTCCTCAGTAAAAGGTACATGACAGCCCGCTTCGTGTTTGCCAAAAGGCACCTGAAGGACTCTGATCATGAGAAACAAGAATCTTTGGTCTGATGAAACCAAGATTGAACTCTTTGGCCTGAATGCCAAGCGTCACATCTGGAGGAAACCAGGTGGCACCGCTCCTCACCTGGCCAATACCATCCATGTTGGTGGCAGCATCATGCTGTGGGGATGTTTTTCAGTGGCAGGGACTGGGAGACTAGTCGGGATTGAGGGAAAGATGAACGGAGCAAAGTACAGAGAGATCCCTGATGGGAACCTTCTCTACAGCGCTCAGGACCTCAGACTAGGGTGAAGGTTCAACTTCCAACAGGACAACGACCCTAAGCACACAGCCAAGACAATGCAGGAGTGGCTTCGGGACAAGTCTCTGAATGTCCTTGAGTGGCCCAGCCAGAGCTCGGACTTGAACCCGATCGAACATCTCTGGAGAGAACTGAAAATAGCTTTGCAGCGACGCTCCCCATCCAACCTGACAGAGCTTGAGAGTAACTGCAGAGAAGAATGGAGAAACTCCCCAAATACAGGTGTGCCAAGCTTGTAGCGTCATGCCCAAGAAGACTTGAGGCTGTAATCACTGCCAAAGGTGCTTCAACAAAGTACTGAGTAAAGGGTCTGAACACTCATGTAAATGTGATGTTTCAGATTTTATTGTTTGTATTTTTTGCAAGAAAATCTAAAAACCTGTTTTTGCTTTGTCATTATGGGGTATTGTGTGTAGGAAAAAAAACTATTTAATCAATTTTAGTATAAGGCTGTAACTTAACAAAATGTGGAAAAAGTCAAGGAAGGGGTCTGAATACTTTCCGAATGCACTGTATATACACATGCTTGTGTGATTTATTTTAACCTCAAACCTCATAACTAAGTGGAGACGATACGGATATGACCTAGGCAAGGCAAAAATATTGCATCCTTGATGTTGCCTCAATTTATAGAACACCACTTTTCATCCCTGCTCAGTGGGTACTGGCTCAGTGGGTACTGGCTCAGTGGGTACTGGCTCAGTGGTGTGATGGCTTGTCTTTGTGCCTTGTACCTTTATGACACCCAGAAGCAGAGAGACCAATATGTGCTACTGTAGTTTCACGTAGTTCTGTTCTTCCTCATTAGTGGGAGGTGGGCCGCAGTGGTGGAATGAGTGAGAAAGTGCTCTCTCATGCACTCTTTCAATTCAAGAAGCTTTATTGGCATGAAAAGTGAAGAACCTAGAGTCCTGTACATGTACACTGACTGTACAAAACATTAAGGACACCTGGGGCCTCATGTACAAAGACTTGCGTTGAATTCATACTAAAACATTGCGTACGGACAAAGCCATAAATGTGCGTACGCACCAAAAAAATCTGATGTATGAATCTCTGCGTACGCAGCATTCCACATACATTCTCTTTGTACATCCCAATCAACGCGAAATTGAGCGCACATGCACGAGCACCACACCACACCCTGTCTCCTCCCTCAATTAAATCAATTTAAATATGGTAATTAGTCCAATTTGGCAAAAGAAACCTGCAAGAACATGGCTAAAGCGAGCAAGAAACGAAATTTCACTGAAAACGAATTAGAGGTGCTACTATCAGAGGTAGAAACAAGAAAAAATATTTTATTTGGAAATCTGTCCTCTGGAATTAATAACAAAAGAAAGAAAAAAGAGTGGGCGAGTTTGTCTGATGCCGTCAACGCGGTGGGATCTGAGAGTCGCACCGTAAATGAACTGAAGAAGAAATGGTCAGACATAAAGGTGGATGTTAAGCGGAGAACTGCTGCGCACCGACAAAGTGTGGGCAGAACAGGCGGTGGTACAGGGACCGATGAACTTGCACCCTTTGATCAGAGAGTTGCCTCTATTGTAGGAGACACGTTAATCTCTGGAATCGTATCCGCTGATGTAGGAGACTCGGATATACTACAGGACTGCCAGCAAGGTGACTCAGATTTATTTCCTTAACTTTGATATACATAGCCAGCCACCGTTTAATTTTAAAATGCATGCAATATAGCAAAAGGTACACCAGAGATTTCACGTATCCACTGCTTTTATTGCAAATGTGTGTACCCATTAATAAGGAACAGACTCAAATTACTGTTAAGATGTGCCTGTGTTTAATTGGACTTAGGAACCGCAGGAACGTCCACTGGCACGCACTCAGAGTCCGCACCACCTGAGCAGCCAGAGCCCATTCAGTCCAGCGTCTCCCGTGTCTCTAATGTTCCCCCAGTGCTGAAGCCCGTCCATCTGGCCGTGTCTTGACGCATGCTGTTCTGGAGTCACAACAACAAATTGTTAGGGCCATTGAAGAAATGAACAGTCACCTTAAAAATGTCACTGACGCACTCACAGAAATAAGCCATTCATTAAAAGAATTGGTCAAAAAATGAACTTTGTGTCTGAGTACCATTTATATTGTCGCAATTACACGTTGACGGGCCTGAATGGCTTGTTGATTGTGCTGCACATATACTGGTCCTGGGTCAGGGTCATCTGGCGGTGCCCCCACCTCACCAAGGGGTATGCCATGCCTGTGCGCGACATTGTGCAGCACTCCACAGGCCAGTATGATGCGGCAAACCTTGTCAGGGCGGTATAACAGCATCCCCCGGTCCTGTCAAGGCAGCGCCACCGACATTTCAGCTGCCCAATCGCCCGCTCCACAACTGACCGAGTGCGGGAATGGGCATCATTGTATCTGCGCTCTCGGTCAGTTTGTGGGTTGGTGAGGGGGTTAACAGCCACGTCTTTAGTGGATAACCACTGTCTCCTGATGGGCAGTAATAATAATTACAGACACAAACATTTTACTTTTAGATAGAACCATACATTTAAATGCATAACTTACCAAGTAGCCACCCATCGCGCACCCTGCCAGCTTGGAGTCTCATCCCAACCATGCTGTTTGTAAGGATATATGAATCATGGGTTGACCCAGGCCACCTTGCCACAATATTTGTTAGGCGCATTTGTGCATCACATATAATCTGCACATTTATTGAATGGAAATGTTTCCGATTCACATATGCAAATTCGTCTTCAGATGGCGCCTTTATAGCAATATGTGTGCAGTCGATCGCTCCGATTACATTAGGAAAACCGGCTATCGCTGCAAATTGCGCTTTGATGTTTGGCTGGTCACCTGCATCGTATGGGAACGTTATATACCTGGTAGACAAGCGGATGATGCCGTCCCATACAGGTGGCATTGCACGGCTCAAACACGACTGGCTTATTCCTGAGCGGTCTGCCAGTTCTCTTTGGAAAGAACCGGTTGCTAGGAAACCAAGTGTAGTAAGCACCTGTAAAGGAACGGGTAATGCGTGGCTCCTCACTGTCTCTCTTTCCAAATTCGGACCCAACTCAGCGCAGAGCTCCAAGAGTATAGCCCTTGGAAAGCTGAAACGGCTGATGAGCCAGTCATCGTCGTGGGCCAGAAAATCACCGTGGTCCCTAAAAACTCGTTCTCTCCGGATTTGTCCATTGAAAATGTCTTCTAATAAAGCCAAAGCTGCCATTGCTAGACGGGTTGTATCAATTTTCACATCCTTTATATATGTTCTTACTTAATTGCATAATTAATAGAATATTCTAATAAGACTCGTGTGACAATAATATGGCAAATCATTTATCAATTACAAATTATAAGCAATATCTGGCAGGTGCGATAGAACAGTTCGTAGTGTAATGTTTGCCACTTCACTTTATTGCCTCTATGAGTCGCCAACGGACAAACATCACAAAAATGTACGTACGCCAGGCCTGAAGTTTACGTGGAAGAACGCACATTCTTACGTTAATTTCACTGTTAGTACATCTGACCGTGAACGTGAAAGCTGGCGTACGCCGTGTTTTCGTGCGTACGCAAGATTGATACATGAGGCCCCAGCTCTTTCCATGACAGACTGACCAGGTGAATCCAGGTGAAAGCTATGATCTCTTATTGATGTCACTTGTTAAGTCCACTTCAATCAGTGTAGATGAAGGGGAGGAGACAGGTTAAAGAAGGATTTTTAAGCCTTGAGACGAGACATGGAATGTGTATGTGTGCCATTCAGTGGGTGAATGGGCAAGACAAATTATTTAATTCCCTTTGAATGGGGTATGGTAGTAGGTGCCAGGCGCTCCGGTTTGTGACAAGAAATGCAACGCTGCTTGGTTTTTCACACAACAGTTTCCCTTGTGTATCAGGAATGGTCCACCACCCAAATGACATCAAGCCAACTTGACAAAACTGTGGGAAGCATTGGAGTCAACATGGGCCAGCATCCCTGTGGAACGCTTTCGACACCTTGTAGAGT
Organism: Coregonus clupeaformis; assembly: GCF_020615455.1. Taxonomy (NCBI): domain Eukaryota; kingdom Metazoa; phylum Chordata; class Actinopteri; order Salmoniformes; family Salmonidae; genus Coregonus; species Coregonus clupeaformis. Next base: position 38,701,631 of record NC_059197.1, read on the forward strand.
CCATGACCCGACAAATTGAGGCTGTTCCAAGGGCAAAAGGGGGTGCAACTCAATATTAGGAAAGTTTTCATTTTTTTCTTTTTCACACTCACGCTATTTCCTCTACCTCTTTTTCGCTCTCATGCAGTCTCCCCATCACCCCTCTCGTACCAGTACTCTCTCACACACCATTTCTCCCTTCTCCCCCTCCCCTTCTCCCTCCCTCCATCTGTTTGTGTCAGTTCTCAATAGCATGGACATAAATCTCTCACACACACAGTCCCAGTCCCAATGAGAAGCTGTAGCAAGACAAAGTGTGTGTGTGTGTGTGTGTGTGTGTGTGTTAGGTTTTTATTTTTGTTTAAAAAGTATCTTTCTCCAATATGTCTTATTTGGTCCATCAATGAAACGGACATACTCATAGCAGAGCTGAGGCTGATTGATCATGGTTGATGAATCACATGAGGTCCAATTTGATTGATCACATAACAGGGTCAATTTTCCTCACTGGATGATTGACAGCTCCACTGAGCTTTGGAGCCATGCCTGTTTTAATTAGCTATTTGATTTTCTAATCTGGCATCGATCCGCTCACTCACCCCCATTGTCTCAGAAAAGTTATGAAGACAGTACAGAAGTTTCTATCTGAAAAGTTATGCAGGTTAAACCCACTAGTTTCTTTCTGATTTAGGAGGCATTGTGGACAGTGTGTGACAGTATGCAGTAGTGTGGATGCCTTCCACAATGCAGTTGTTACTGTATGTTAGTTCTTCACTGAGTCATTGATCTCTGCACTGGCTGTGAGGTTTTGCTCCTAGAAAAATGGAGGTTTCTAGAGTATAAATCACAATACCACAGGGAATTAGCTTTGTTCTGTCGCAGCCGGCCGCGACCGGGAGACCCATGGGGCGGGGCACAATTAGCCAGCGTCGTCCAGGATAGGGGCTGGCATGGCCGGCAGGGATGTAGCTCAGTTGGTAGAGCATGGCGTTTGCAACGCCAGGGTTGTGGGTTCGATTCCCACATGGGGCCAGTATGAAAATGTATGCACTCACTTAACTGTAAGTCGCTCTGGATAAGAGCGTCTGCTAAATGACTTAAATGTAAATGTTCTGATGGCAGATTTTTCTTTTAGCACAGCAATGAGCTAAGAGTCAGAATGGAGAACACCCTAGTCGTAGCTGTGCTCGGCGCGAGGATACACCAATCCCTATCTTGTCCTAGCTCCCCTCAACCCCCTCTCTACAACTGAACCATATAGCCTGAGAGCGAGTGCGCAACACATAAATCCGTCCCCCGTCTCATTGGCGCTTATAAAAATGCCATGAATCAGCTCCAGCCGCAGCTCTCAACAGTTGTCGTCCCCCCCCCCCGCACCTAATGATTTACTAGCTGAGCACCATAGCAGACTGACTGTGAAGCCCAGACTTTTACCAGTCCTCCTTTCTTTCCTCCTTCATCCCTTCATCTGCCACCTTGCCTTTTATTAATTCACCCAACCTCCCATAACAGCTGTGTCAGGTGGTTTTTCCCGATTTCGTATTTATTTTTTTTGACTCATTTTGTAATAACCAAAAAAAAACATACTTTTTTTTGCATCCTTTCAATAGAGTTCCAGACACTTGTAGAATCTATCCATTGAAGTGGCTCGTGGTGGCCCAACGCCCTATTAAGACACTATGTTGATTTTGTCACCTGTATATGGCTTACATCCTATATGTCTTTGTCTCTAGCCAAATAGTTAGTCCTAAATAGTTTCCAAGCTCATTTGATTCTGATCTTCACTCAAGCTTTAACGCTCCACAGTGTAGCTAATTGTGGTCTTGCATTGCGTACTTTCAAAGGGTATAAATGAGGCTTTAGGTCACCAACAGCTGTAAGACCAGCTGTAGCTCAATTGGTTGAGCAATGCGCTTGTAACACCAGGGTAGTGGGTTCGATCCCCGGGACCACCCATACGTAAAAATGTATGCACACATGACTGTAAGTCGCTTTGGAGAAAAGCGTCTGCTAAATGGCATATTATATTATATTATATTATATTATAAGACACAGTCACACTACTCCTCTAGAGTGGCCAGAGAGACAGCAGGTCTGATTTTCATACTAATAGATTTAAGAGAGTAGTCATCTTTCCAGCAACGCCAGTTAACACCAACTGGAAGGAAGTAATCATCAACTCCCCATTAGGGCTTGTCAGAGCACAAATATTATACCAGAATGCCCCCATTAACTCTAGCACAGTTTTAAATCACTAGTCTTATCTTGATCTCTGTCAACTTTTGACCCCTGCGATAGGACATCGAGTCACCTGCTTCCCCGTTGGTGAATCCAATGCAGTGTGTAGCCGTCGGATCCTGGACCCACAGAGGAGAAGTACTTGGCGAACGCTCTGTTTCCCTCAAAGTCCTCCATGTCCAACCTCGGCTCATAATTCCTCCTCAGGGTGAGATGGAAGATGTTCTCCAGCCCCAGCCAATACTCTCCATCTGCGTTGTCAAACCCTCTCTTGTAGTGATCCCATCGCCTGTGCCGTCCATCCTGCCGTCAGTGGCCATGTCACATTACACCTGCACGCCGGGCCAATGGGGTAGATGCTGCTGGGTTGGGTGTTGTCATGGTTGTAGATGTCAGCACAGTCTAAAGGCAGGGTTTACTGAGAGTGGACGGCCACAGGAGCCAGTAGAGCCAGGAGCAACACTACCTTCATTCTACCGGGTGGAGAGAGTTGTTTCACATTGATTTGTGTTGTCTCGTTTTCTGTCTGATGGCTTTTCTGCTCGATTCTGACTCTCTTATGCCTGTGATGAGCCCAAAATAACATGATCAACATTACGGCTTTTATGGAGTTAACAAGTGCAATAGACCTTATCTGCTGACTGGGTGGAAATGTTGTAGCTGTGTGTGTTCAGTGATGTCAAGGTACCAGTACTGCTATTTGGTTCTTGACTAACAAGCAATGGTGAGAATCAGACGCCTGTGTATTTTCCTGAACCAAGATGTACGTGCGTGCATGCTAAGTTTTACAAAAACAGTTTTACAATTTGATAATCTATGAATGTAGGTGGATTTGCAGTTTTCACAATTTTGTTGCCTTAGACCCTGGAAGCATTTGGTCGTAGCAACTTTTAAAGCTACAGTCTGCGATTTAATACATCATTTTTGGGACTTTTCTGAAATATAGCCATTGATTCTTGAAGAATATAACTTATGCCACATGAGATTAGTTCAACTTTCTTAACCAATCAGAACCATTCAAACATGGTGAAACTATCATTTTCATTTCATGGATGGGCAGTCTTTACATCCATAGGTCTGTCTATGAATATGAGAGTAGATCTCCAGCCCCATCCCTCAGCCTTTTACCAAAACAAGAGGCGGGCGGACGTTTTGTTATATTTTATCTCCTCTTGGGGCAACATTTATCTAGTCTTGACAAAATGGGAAAACTGTGCGAACAAAGGGGTAAATACCATATATATAATATGGTTAATTCATAATGCAGTGTCCAGACTTTTTTTTACCATGGGCTATGTTTTGGTGGTACACGTGTGCTGCTTTGGCTGATGTAATTGTACGAGGTTAAGACAGTTTGTATTGGGATGGAACACCTGTGTGTGACCCATCTGGGCTTCAGAGGTCTGACTGCGGTCAGGTGCCATATGAGGACAAGGCCTTTTGGCTAAGGTGTCCCTTCACCAATGACTTTGCAGAGTAATTCTTTTAAACCATTATCCTCTGCCTCCTCATGGTCATTTGATGCATTCCTATTGGTCCTCCTGTCCTGACACCTAACTTCCAGATGGTCCCTTCACATGGACACCCTGGCTTTGTTCAGACTCTCTACCCTTCTCAAGGTGTGCGCTCTTTCACTCCCAATCATACATTGGATTGGTGCAAGCATAGCTGGAAGGAGCTTCCACCATATTCCGCACACCAGTCCATTCCTTTTAAATCCATGAGGGGGAGTGTATAAGTACACACTTCAGGAGAAGGGTAGATAATCAGTACGCAGCCAATGTCCCATAACAACCCCTTTTTTTTATGTTATAGTAAGTTTTTAAACAGGAACACAAATCATACAAACAGGAATCAAGGCATCATAACGGACATGTTATTTTCTGAATCGATGAAAAGACGAAACCGTGGTTAGTTAAACCATCTCACTAAATACAGTTGTACCCATAATGGTTTGATAAGAAGATACAACAGAGTTTTGTTTGGGAACATAACTTGTGTAGCTATTTGTTGGAAGTGATAAAAAAGAGCATGCTAGTCTAAAACGCCTCACTAAATAACCCTACAATTATTTCCCCTCCTACTGTATTGTCAACACTCACTCTCTCCACCCTGATTATCAAGCTCTCCACCCTGATTTGACAACCTCCATGTCTCTTCACGTTGGACACGAGCCAGACACACTTAGCTCTATACTCTCCTCCCCGGCTCTCTCTCACTCTCGCGCTCTCCCTCTCTCTTCTCGCTCTCGCTCCCTCTCTCTTCTCCCTCTCCTCTCTCCCTTCTCTCTTTGAGTCTTGCTGCCCCTCCCTCCCTCCGTCCTCCTCTCTCCTCTGCCCCCCACTCTCCCTCTACTTGAGTTGTGCTGTTCCTTCCTGTCCTAACCATAAAATATGTCATTGCCAGGCAGGGGTCAACCCATTAGTAAGAAGGGGACCTTGCCAGTCATAGATTTGACAATCTCAGTAAAGCCAGGTGACACAGAATGGAAGAATGCCCGTGCCCGCATCCCCTACTGCCCCCGGAGGACATTCATCACTGGGGGGGATAGGGGGTGAAGTGTGTGTGTGTGTGTGTGTGCTTGCGTAAAGCTGAGACATCATTGTATAGTACTTTTGTGTACAACATGATTCCAATTGGCTGGATTATCACAATCACATCCTGTCTGGCAGAATATAAAATCATTATTGTTCCGACAATTATATTCCTGTTATTTTCAGATTTGTCCACCAATGACCTAGCTATACTCTCTGGTGTCCTGTTCCCTGAAGGGAGGACTGAACTCACTACTGACTGCTACTTTGTTTTTGTTTATCCTCTTTTCTCTGAAACATTATCTGTGTTGATTTAATTAGGAAATAAAGTGCTGAGACCATTTGTTTTTGATGAGCAACTTGAGCCGCAAGGGGGGATCTTGACACTAGGAGAGTATGCGTGCGTGCTCTGAGGTTATTAGGCTCTGTGGGACTAGATGGAGGAGAGTTCTCCTCGCCATGCCCTCTTCCTCCAGGGTAAGGCAGTATACTCTAGGGACTCTCCCACTCAGGGGAGCAGGTTCCTGGTTCTCCTGAGCCCAGCCTCCCCCTTAGTCATCCAGGGCCTGGAAGACAAAACAAATGATTTACTCCGACTGACTGCAGCTAAACCTTATTATCTCTAGCTTAGATGTTACTGCCTAGTTCCATCAACATCACAACAACATACCTCTGGTTTAATTAACCTGTCAACACTCTCTCTCTCTAGGTCCAGGAAAAGGGTGGGGTGGGGGTGCTCCTTTAAAAGCCACACAGAGCAACAGCAGCAGCAAATTGCCTTGTCTTCAGTATGCGTACAGTATTTCCATCACATCACTATTTCATGTAAGATGCTGCCCAGTGCCCATATACTGTAACAGTCATCTCATCCCACCACTAGCTCCATTCTAATTGGTTAGCATCCATAATGCTGTAATATATACAGGAAGTGCAATGCTTCCTGGCTCTTCTCCTCTCTTCCACTGTGATGCAGTGATGAAATGGCACCGTATTCCCTATATAGTGCACTACTTTTGACCAAGGCCCGTCAAAAGTAGTTCACTGTCTATATAGGGATTAGGGTGCCATTTGAGACATGCAGTGATGCAGTGCCTGGTCTTTGTGTGCAGCTGGCTAAGTGTTGTATTCACTGTAGATCAGATTCACAACAATTATTATTTCTCAGTCTGTTCAGTCACTTCACCATGTTAGCCATTATAATAGCCATCTCATCACACCTGCACTGGAAGGACAGCCATCCGGAAAATGTGTTCAAGTTGCGGTGACCGTATTACCGCCACACCGGCGGTCACGAGTCATGAACTTGCTAACTGCCTGGTACTCAGCACTCTATTGTCCCTCTAATCATTCTGACATCAATGCAAATGTAATCGAAAATCTAATCAAACACTTAATGAGAGCCCATGAGCTCATGTTGCGCAACATTTCTATAGGCTATGCAATTGCGAGAGAAAACAGAGTGATGGCCTCTACTAAAACGAGGAGGATCCCATCAGACTAGGCCTATTATATTTATTTCTCAACTTTCCTAATATTAAGCACATTGTTTATCTTTACAACCGGAGTATAGCCTACCTGGCTAGCATGAAAATGAACCACAAGAAAAGCGTCCTCCATCCGCTATTTAAGTGCATAGATGTATTTTTCCCGCTGCCCCGTTTCGAGACAGGTGCATGATAATGGTCCATTCTAAATCAAAACAAATTTCACACAACTATTATTTAGTATATGTAAAGACAAGATTTAGTCAAGAATAGTCTGATGGGTGACAATATTAGCCTATCACTTGTGAATGATGCCCAGCATAAGGCAAGAAACAATGCCTTTTTTTGCGACCTTTTCTAATCATAGTCGCACACCTCATGTATTCTAGCCCATAGGCCTATATGTTTTGATAAGGTTTGTATCACAACTGAAGTGGCCACATAACTTCTTAAAATGAAGCACATTAATCCGCTTTACAAGGGGTTTAGAGCCTAACTGGCATACATATGTTTCAATTTGGAGAAGATCATTTTCACCATAAAAATGCACCTTTTTATAATAAAAGCATTACATGCATAATCACATTTGCGCTCACTTTTGATAATGGTGTTTTCCCGCTAATGGAACATTCGTGCTTGTAGTCTACTTCCATGTGGGCATTGCTGAGCTTTATAATGTGAAGAAATAGCCTAATAGTGTATCAACATTTTTAAGCTAAACGTTCTGATCTGTTGCGTCAGCCACATTGCATAAAAAATGTTTTGACGCTAGTGGTTGTATTAATTTGGGATCTATTGCACCCCAGAACTGTCCCAGACTATGTTTTGGAATATTTATTTCTCGCACAGAATAGAATAGTTTGACTTTTGTACTATGGGGGACAGTAGATTGACATAGGCTAGTGCTTTTGCTGTTCATTAGGCCTACTCATCTTGTTGGCTGACGAAAATTAAATGTGGACAGTTCTTCCAATATCTTCAATATGCACCTCGGAATTGCATAAGGACGCGCCCATTTGCGTCCCCTAAGTGTCTGTCTTCACTTGTAGCCTGTGAGAAAGACCCTTTGGATTGCGCAGCACTCAGGGAGATGGGAAAAATGGCCACTGGCCGCAAAAGGCATGGATTTTTTTAGGGTGCATTACGGCCACACAAAGGGGATGCCGCCGGGAAATTCAAGGCATTATCAAGTGCTTGTCAAATTGTGAATGAGAGACTGATGAAGTGTGTACAGCCTGCGCAAAAAAAAATGCTGAGTTCATGCCTTTCAAGCGACTTTTTTCAAATCATCATTATTTGCATAATGCAGCCTTACAATGTATTAAAAATAAAAAACATATAGCCCAACTTTTATAGAACAACTAAAGTTACATTAATAACTCTAAATTAAGCATATAGGAGTACCTATTTGTTAACCGATAAACTCAGAATAGCCACATGTGCGCACTCCCTCAAATTGTTTGGAGAAAATATCCTTTCTATTTTATTCAGCTTTGTTCAATTGTATTCTTCATACTATAAAATAAAATAAGGCCACGGAATTCTAACCAAATCTTGTCTGCTAAATGAACTAGTGTAGACCACAGCCATATGCCATAGCCAGATCAGGACCTAACATATGGACAACTCAAAGTATGCTATTCTGTTCTTCTGAAATAGACTACGTTTTCTTCATATGTTTCTTTAGACCTGTCTAAAATAAATTATGTAGGCTATATTACATGGATTTATTAGACTTTTTTTTATGTAGATGTTCCAATGGTCTGCATCAGTGACTTGTAGGCTATGTGTGGAAGCCAGGAGATGCTAAATGTGTTTGTTAATTAACGGTCACTTACCTTGAGACCGACAGTTATTTGCTTGACAATCATCTGCTGACAAAATTTCGTGACCGCCACAGCCCTAGTTCAAGTTAAACTGAGGAGCGAGAGAAAGCAATAAGCAGCAATCAAAGAAAATTCCATAATGGAGTTGATCTTAGGGGAAATGAGGGAGTTGGCCAATTACATGCTGCTGCCTAAAGAGAGCTCTGTAACAACAATTTGGGATAATAATAGCAGTAAAGACTTGTTTTTGTTGCGTTTGGTTTCATCAATAGATACTTAGTTACAGAACTCCCACCCTAGGTGAGAGGCTAGCCTACCCTTTTATCCCTTAGACCAGGGGTGTCAAACTCATTTTAGCTCAGGGGCCACATGGAGGAAAATCTATTCCCAAGTGGGCCGGACCGGAAAAATCATGATATATATATATATATAACTTAAAAACAACAACTTCAGATAGTTTTCTTTGTTTTAATACGATCAACATACAACATAAAGCTGGAGCCTGAGGACAGTGTGTCCAAAATAGTACAAGCACAACATCACTATTAATCATAAAACACCTCAAGTTATTTGAAAGTTCTGAGGACAAAGAACACACAAACGCACAATGCCTCAGTGATTAACAGAACTGTTTCACAGATCACAGAACTATATCAGGGTGTCATTTCTCAGGCAGAAATGTAGATAAAAATAATGAAATCCTGTTCGCCAAACAAGTGCAAGAACCACAGAGTCAAGAATAGGTTAAATATACAAATAAAATACAATCAATTAAAAACAATATTACATCAACATAAAAACATATAAACATAAATCTGAAAGCGTTGCTCAAACTCCCGTAACAGTCCCGTTATTTTATCTTTGAACCGCTTCATGTCTGCCACATGTTGGGTCGCGCACACATTTTTCAGACAGGGGAAGTGAGCTGCATCACCACCGGCAAGTTGCGTCTCCCACAATGACAGCTTCAACTTGAAAGAACGTATGCTGTCATAATATTGCGTGACAACTTTGTTGCGCCCTTGCAGCTGTTTGTTCAAGTTATTCAGGTGCTCTGTAACATCCACCATAAATGCAAGGTCCTGCATCCATTCTGCGGAATGAAATTCTAACACTGGTTTGCCCTTTTCTTCCATGAACTGTTCAATTTCTTCTCGTAAATCAAAGAAACGCCTCAGCACAGCACCTCGGCTTAACCATCTTACCTCAGTGTGGTATGGCAGACCATAGATGTGGTCTTTCTCTCTGAGAAGGCTGTCAAACTGATGGTGATTCAGGCTTCTGGATCGAATGAAATTAACAGTTTGGATGACCACCTTCATGACGTTATCCATCTTTAATGACTTGCAACACAAAGCCTCCTGGTGCAAAATACAGTGAAAAGTCAAAAAATCACGTCCTCCATTTGCAGATTGCAGTTTCTCTCTGAACTTTGTCACAACGCCTGCTTTTTTCCCGATCATTGAGGGCGCACCATCTGTAGCCAGGCTGACAGCGGGACCAGTCCACTCCAACCCTGTCCAGCGCGCCCGACGAGTGCGGTAAAATATCAGCTGCTGTCGTATTCGTCATCGGCACCAACACCACGAACTCTCGTGACGGTCAATGTGTCATCAACTCCGCGGATGAAAATGGCCAGTTGTGCAACATCTGTAATGTCCGTGCTTTCATCAATTGCAACCAAAACGCAATAAATGACTTTACTTTTTGCTTCAACTGGCTGTCCAAATCCACTGAAAGATCGGAAATCCTGTCTGCAACTGTGTTTCTTGTCAGGCTGATATTTGCAAAAGCCTGCCGCTTTTCAGGGCACACAATCTCCGCTGCCTTCATCATGCATGTTTTTACAAATTCACCCTCACTAAATGGTTTTGAAGCCACTGCGATTTCATTAGCAATGAGGTAGCTAGCTTTCACTGCAGCGTCACTGATGTCTCGACTGTGAGTAAACACAGACTGCTGTTTCTTCAGACCCGCCAACAGTTCATTCACCTTCTCTCATCTCCGCTGTCCTTGAAAGTTGTCATATTTGTCGGCATGAAGACTCACATAGTGGCGACGAAGGTTATATTCTTTCAGCACTGTAACATGCTCTGAACACACCAAACATACAGCTTTCCCATTCAATTCCGTGAATAAATAGGATGACCATCTTTCTTGGAACACTCTGCACTCTGCGTCCACTTTTCTCTTTTTTGACAGAGACATATTGGGGCAATGAGGGTGCCAAAGCACATAATGTTAAAAGTAGAAGCCGTAATAAATATCGCGGGCAAAACAAAGTAGCTCATTGGCTGCACGTGCTTGACCTACTTGCTCTGCCCCGGTATAGGGGCATTAAACAATCGTATTAATACGATCAACATACAACATAAAGCTGGAGCCTGAGGACAGTGTGTCCAAAATAGTACAAGCACAACATCACTATTAATCATAAAACACGTCAAGTTTATTTGAAAATTCTAAAGAAAAAGAACACACAAACACACAATGCCTCAGTGATTAACAGAACTGTTTCACAGATCACAGAACTATTTGTTTGTGGGATAGGATGAGGCACCGTGGGTAGTAGGAAGTTAGGAGTGGTAGGAATATATACACTACCGTTCAAAAGTTTGGGGTCACTTAGAAATGTCCTTGTTTTCCATGAAAACATACATGAAATGCATAGGAAATGTAGTCATTGACAAGGTTAGAAATAATGATTTTTAATAGAAATAATAATTGTCGTTCACACTTTGCTTTCGTCAAAGAATCCTCCATTTGCAGCAATTACAGCCTTGCAGACCTTTGGCATTCTAGTTGTCAATTTGTTGAGGTAATCTGAAGAGATTTCACCCCATGCCTCCTGAAGCACCTCCCACAAGTTGGATTGGCTTGATGGGCACAGCTTACGTACCATACGGTCAAGCTGCTCCCACAACAGCTCAAAAGGGTTAAGATCCGGTGACTGTGCTGGCCACTCCATTATAGACAGAATACCAGCTGACTGCTTCTTCCCTAAATAGTCCTTGCATAGTTTGGAGCTGTGCTTTGGGTCATTGTCCTGTTGTAGGAGGAAATTGGCTCCAATCAAGCGCCGTCCACAGGGTATGGCATGGCGTTGCAAAATGGAGTGATAGCCTTCCTTCTTCAAGATCCCTTTTACCCAGTACAAATCTCCCACTTTACCACCACCAAAGCACCCCCAGACCATCACATTGCCTCCACCATGCTTGACAGATGGCATCAAGCACTCCTCCAGCATCTTTTCATTTGGTCTGCGTCTCACAAATGTTCTTCTTTGTGATCCGAACACCTCAAACTTCAATTCATCTGTCCATAACACTTTTTTCCAATCTTCCTCTGTCCAGTGTCTGTGTTCTTTTGCCCATCTTAATCTTTTCTTTTAATTGTATAGTCTGAGATATTGCTTTTTCTTTGCAACTCTGCCTAGATGGTCAGCATCCCGGAGTCGCCTCTTCACTGTTGACGTTGAGACTGGTGTTTTGTGGGTACTATTTAATGAAGCTGCCAGTTGTTTCTCAAACTACACACTCTAATGTATTTGTCCTCTTGCTCAGTTGTGCACCGGGGCCTCCCACTCCTCTTTTTATTCTGGTTAGAGCCAGTTTGCGCTGTTCTGTGAAGGGAGTAGTACACAGCGTTGTACGAGATCTTCAATTTCTTGGCAATTTCTCGCATGGAATATCCTTCATTTCTCAGAACAAGAATAGACTGACGATTTTCAGAAGAAAGTTATTTGTTTGGTCAGCGCATGCTCGGAGTACACGTCCTGGTAATCCGTTTGGCCCTGCGGCCTTGTGAATGTTAACCTGCTTAAGTCTTACTCACATCGGCTACGGAGAGTGTGATCACATAGTCATCCGGAGCAGCTGATGCGCTCATGCATGCTTCAGTGTTGCTTGCCTCGAAGCGAGCATAGAAGTGATTTAGCTCGTCTGGTTGGCTTGTGTCACTGGGCAGCTCGCAGCTGTGCTTCCCTTTGTAGTCTGTAATAGTTTGCAAGCCCTGCCACATCCGACAAGCGTCGGAGCCGGTGTAGTACGATTCAATCTTAGTTCTGTATTGACTCTTTGACTGTTTGATGGTTCATTGGAGGGCATAGCGGGATTTATTTGTACGCGTGTCTGTGTGTGGAGTAAAGATGGTCTAGAGTGTTTTTTCCCTCTGGTTTCACATTTAACATGCTGGTAGAAATTAGGTTGAACGGATGTAAGTTTCCCTGTGGTGGTAAATAGACAGCTACGACAAATATAGAAAACTCTCTTGGTAAATAGTGTGGTCTACAGCTTATCATGAGATACTCTACCTCAGGCGAGCAAAACCTTGAGACTTCCTTAGTATTAGATTTTATGCACCAGCTGTTGTTTACAAATATACAGAGACCGCCACCCCTTGTCTTACCGGAGTCAAACGTTCTATCCTGCCGATGTAGCCTATATCCCGCCAGCTGTATGTTATCCATGTCGTCATTCAGCCACGACTCGTGAAACATAAGATATTACAGTTTTTAATGTCCCGTGGTAGGATATTCTTGATCTTTGGTCGTCCATTTTGTTTTCAAATGATTGTACGTTGGCTATTAGGATTGATGGAAGAGGCAGCTTACTCGCTCGCCGTCGCATCCTTACAAAGCACCCATACCTACGTCCACGATATCTCCGTCTCTTTCTCATGCAATGACGGGGAATTGGGACTTGTCGGGTGTCTGTAGAATATCCTTCGCCTCCGACTCGTTGAAGAAAAAATCTTCGTCCAACACGAGGTGAGTAATCGCTGTCCTGATATCCAGAAGCTCTTTTTGGTCATAAGAGACGGTGGCAGAAACTTGTACAGAATAAATTACAAATAACGCGAAAAAACACACACAATAGCACAATCGGTTAGAGGGCCGTAAAGCGGCAGCCATCTCCTCCGGCGCCATCTTCACAATCAGTTTTGTTGTGACAAGGTAGGGCTGGTATACAGAAGATAGCCCTATTTGGTAAGACACCAAGTCAATATTATGGCAAGAACAGCTCAAATAAGCAAAGAGAAACGACAGTCCATCATTACTTTAAGACATGAAGGTTAGTCAATCTGGAAAATATCAACAACTTTGAAAGTTTCTTCAAGTGCAGTTGCAAAAACCATCAAGCGCTATGATGAAACTTGCTCTTGTGAGGACTGCCACAGGAAAGGAATACCCAGAGTTACCTCTGCTGCAGAGGATAAATTCATTAGTTAACTGCACCTCAGATTGCTTGGGCCAAGTAATACAAGCAATGGACATTAGACCGGTGGAAATCTGTCATGTCTTTGTGAGACGTAGAGTAGGTGAACGGATGATCTCCTCATGTGTTGTTCCCACCATGAAGCACGGAGGACGTGTGAAGGTGTGGGGGTGCTTTGCTGGTGATACTGTCTGTGATTTATTTAGAAGACACACTTAACCAGAATGGCTACCACAGCATTCAGCAGCGATACGCCATCCTTTCTGGGTTGCGCTTAGTGGGACTATCATTTGTTTTTTCATCAGGACAATGACCCAAAACACACCTCCAGGCTGTGTAAGGGCTATTTGACCAAGAAGGAGAGTGATGGAGTGCTGCATCAGATGACCTGGCCTCCACAATCACCCGACCTCAACCAAATTGAGATGTTTTGGGATGAGTTGGACCGCAGCGTGAAGGAAAAGTAGCCAACCGGTGCTAAGCATATGTGGGAACTTCTTCAAGACTGTTGGAAAAGCATTCCTCATGAAGCTGGTGGAGAGAATGCCAAGAGTGTGCTAAGCTGTCATCAAGGCAAAGTGTTACTCAACAAAAATATAAACTCAACATGCAACAATTTCAATAATTTGATTTGAGTTAATGTTCATATAAGGAAATCAGTCAATTGAAATAAATTCCTTAGGCCCTAATCTATGGATTTCACATGAATGGGCAGGGGCGCAGCCATGGGTGGGCCTGGGAAGGCAGAGGCCCACCCACTGGGGAGCCAGGCCCAGCTAATTAGAATAGGTTTTTCCCTACAAAAGGGCTTTATTACAGACCGAAATACTCCTCAGTTTCATCAGCTGTCCAGGTGGCTGGTTTCAGACGATCCCGCAGGTGAAGAAGCTGGATGTGGAGTCCTGGGCTGACGGGGTTACACGTGGTCTGCAGTTGTGAGGCCGGTTGGACGTACTGCCAAATTCTCTAAAACGAAGGAGGCGGCTTATGGTAGAGAAATTAACATTCAATTCTCTGGCAACAGCTCTGGTGCACATTCCTGCAGTCAGCATGCCAATTGCACGCTCCCTCAAAACTTGAGACATATGTGGCATTGTGTTGTGACAAAACTGCACATTTTAGTGGATTTTTATTGTCCCCAGCACAAGGTGCACCTGTGTAATGATCATGCTGTTTAATCCGTTTCTTGATATGCCACACCTGTCAGGTGGATGGATTATCTTGGCAAAGGAGAAATGCTCACTAACAGGGATGTAAGCTAATTTGTGCACAACATTTGAGAGGGATAAGCTATTTGTGCATATTGACAATTTCTTCGCTCTTTTTATTTCAGCTCATGGGACAAACACTTTACATGTTACGTTTGATATTTTTGTTCACTATATTTATTTCCCGTGTGTGTGTGTGTGTGTGTGTGTGTTATTATTATTATTATTTTTTTATAAACCTTTCTTATTCCCCCCCCCCCCCCATCTTTTATTATTATGATATTATATATTTAAGTCCAGTATATATTGGCCACGTAAGACAGTGAAAAGGAAATTCTGTAGCACACATCTCTCATATCATTTCAGATATACGTTCAGGAGAGGGTCCCTCACCCCCTCCTTCCTTCCCTCCTGTCTGGTCATGCAGCATTAGCATGCAAAGTGTTAGCTGTTGTGTTAGCACTAAGCTAGCTGAGAGCAAGGGATGGAGGGAGAGAGCAAAGGAAAAGCACTTCAGGAGCTAATTGCAGCCTTCCTCTCGCTCCTACATATTATATATGTAATGGAGCTGAAACCTGCTAGACAGTCATCCCTCCTTTTTATGAGATCAACAGATCACAGTATAGCTATACGTCTGCCACAGCTCCCCTGAAACCACCTGACAATGACATGACATTCTATAGAATTAGACTGAAGATTTATTTAACACTGTTTTATGCGGCTCTGAGAGGTTGTTTTATTTAAAAAATTGACAAGAGGATGACATTTATGTATGTTGGAAATCATATGTTTCTTCATTGAAGAAAGATTTCATTTGTGAAGATAACTGGAATGCTGCTGTAGCCAATAAAGTCTACTGTATGTCGTCGGCTATAGAGAAAGCCATAGTAGTACCATACTGTGTTGACAATGCTATCCCCGACTGCAGACTGATGTGTGTGTGGACAGGACATGACTCCTGTAATTAATGTTTGATGTGACCTTTTGCTTCAGTGAATGCAATGTCATAGAGTTGTCATAAAGATGACACAGGTGACACAACAGCTGTCATAAGCCATCCCATCAAATCATATGGCTTTATGACCCCAACCGTGCCCTGTGACACATTCAGTGGTTCCTCATCCTAACTCAAGATGCACAAAAGCAACTCTATTTTCTTGTAAATCATGCATTGAAGTCAATGGGAAATTGGAATGAAGGCCCACAACATAAATCGAAGTTGAGTATTTCAGCCCAACGGCTCTGTTAGGCTGGGTGCTGCTGGGGAGGGAGGGGGGTTCCCGGCCCAGCGCAGCGAGGCCAGGGACCTGATCAGGATTCTGGGAAGCTTGGCATCGATTGCTGCCTCCCTGACCATGACTCACAGAGAGATGTGGAGATGCTGCCTCACCTCAGAAACTAACCGTCACTTTCTTCTGTCTCTTCATCTCTTCTCTCGCTCTCGCTCTCTGTCTCTGTCTCTCTCACTCAGCTCTGACCGCCTGATGGATGACACAATAAGGTAAGCCTAATGCAGACAGACTATCTCTCTCAAACAGCATATGTTTTACTATCCTTGTGGGGACATACAATTTATTTACATTCAAAATCCTATTTTCCCTGACCCCTAAACCTTACCCTCACCCTAATTGTAACTCTAAACCTAACCCCTAAGTCTAAAATAGCTGGGAAATGTCCCCACGAGGGAGAATCTTCCTTGTTTTACTATCCTTGTTGGGACTTTGGAGGATTTCCGATACCCACGAGGAGTCTCTCTCTCTCTCTCTCACTCATTCACTCACTCACTCACTCACTGACTCACACACACACTCACTCACTCTGTCTCTCTCGCGCTCTTTTATTATATAAACTCAGCAAAAAAAGAAACGTCCTCTCACTGTCAACTGCGTTTATTTTCAGCAAACTTAACATGTGTAAATATTTGTATGAACATAACAAGATTCAACAACTGAGACATGAACTGAACAAGTTCCACAGACATGTGACTAACAGAAATGGAATAATGTGTCCCTGAACAAAGGGTGGGGTCAAAATTAGTAACAGTCAGTATCTTGTGTGGCCACCAGCTGCATTAAGTACTGCAGTGCATCTCCTCCTCATGGACTGCACCGGATTTGCCAGTTCTTGCTATGAGATGTTACCCCACTCTACCACCAAGGCACCTGCAAGTTCACGGACATTTCTGGGGGAGAATGGCCCTAGCCCTCACCCTCCGATCCAACAGGTCCCAGATGTGCTCAATAGGATTGAGATCCGGGCTCTTTGCTGGCCATGGCAGAACACTGACATTCCTGTCTTGCAGGAAATCACGCACAGAGCGAACAGTATGGCTGGTGGCATTGTCATGCTGGAGGGTCATGTCAGGATGAGCCTGCAGGAAGCGTACCACATGAGGGAGGAGGATGTCTTTCCTGTAACGCACAGCGTTGAGATTGCCTGCAATGACAACAAGCTCAGTCCGATGATGCTGTGACACACCGCCCCAGACCATGACGGACCCTCCACCTCCAAATAAATCCCGCTCCAGAGTACAGGCCTCGATGTAACGCTCATTCCTTCGACGATAAACGTGAATCCGACCATCACTCCTGGTGAGACAAAACCGCGATTCGTCAGTGAAGAGCACTTTTTGCCAGTCCTGTCTGGTCCAGCGACGGTGGGTTTGTGCCCATAGTCGACGTTGTTGCCGGTGATGTCTGGTGAGGACCTGCCTTACAACAGGCCGACAAGCCCTCAGCCTATTGCGGACAGTCTGAGCACTGATGGAGGGATTGTGCATTCCTGGTGTAACTCTGGCAGTTGTTGTTGCCATACTGTACCTGTCCCGCAGGTGTGCTGTTCGGATGTACCGATCCTGTGCAGGTGTTGTTACATGTGGTCTGCCACTGCAAGGACGATCAACTGTCCGTCCTGTCTCCCTGTAGTGCTGTCTTAGGCGTCTCACAGTACGGACATTGCAATTTATTGCCCTGGCCACATCTGCAGTCCTCATGCCTCCTTGCAGCATGCCTAAGGCACATTCACACAGATGAACAGGGACTCTGGGCATCTTTCTTTTGGTGTTTTTCAGAGTCAGTATAAAGGCCTCTTTAGTGTCCTAAGTTTTCATAACTGTGACCTTAATTGCCTACCGTCTGTAAGCTGTTAGTGTCTTAAAGACAGTTCCACAGGTGCATGTTCATTAATTGTTTATGGTTAATTGAACAAGCATGGGAAACAGTGTTTAAACCCTTTACAATGAAGATCTGTGAAGTTATTTTGATTTTTATGAATTATCTTTGAAAGACAGCGTCCTGAAAAAGGGATGTTTCTTTTTTTGCTGAGTTATACACTACCGCATTGTAGAATAATAGTGAAGACATCAAAAATATGGAATAATGTAGTAACCCAAAAAAGTGTTAAACAAATCAAAATATTTTATATTTGAGATTCTTCAAAGTAGCCACCCTTTGCCTTGACAGCTTTGCACACTCTTGGCATTCTCTCATCCAGCTTCATGAGGTAGTCACCTGGAATGCATTTCAATTAACAGGTGTGCCTTCTTAATGCGTTTGAGCCAATCAGTTGTGTTGTGAAAAGGTAGGGGGGGTATACAGAAGACAGCCCTATTTGGTAAAAGACCAAGTCCATATTATGGCAAGAACAGCTCAAATAAGCAAAGAAAAATGACAGTCCATCATTACTTTAAGACATGAAGGTCAGTCAATCCGGAAAATTTCAAAAACGTTGAACGTTTCTTCAAGTGCAGTCGCAAAAACCATCAAGCGCTATGATGAAACTGGCTCTCATGAGGACCGCCACAGGAATGGAAGACCCAGAGTTACCTCTGCTGCAGAGGATACGTTTATTAGTTACCAGCCTCAGAAATTGCAGCCCAAATAAATGCTTCACAGAGTTCAAGTAACAGACACATCTCAACATCAACTGTTCAGAGGAGACTGTGTGAATCAGGCCTTCATGGTCGAATTGCTGCAAAGAAACCACTACTAAAGGACACCAATAAGAAGAAGAGAGTTGTTTGGGCCAAGAAACACGAGCAATGGACATTAGACAGGTGGAAATCTGTCCTTTCGTCTGATGAGTCTAAATTTGAGATTTTGGTTATCAACCGCCGTGTCTTTGTGAGACGCTGTGTGGGTGAACGGATGATCTCTGCATGTGTATTTCCCACCGTAAAGCATGGAGGAGGTGGCGTTATGGTGTGGGGGTGCTTTGCTCGTGATACGCCATCCCATCTGGTTTGGGCTTAGTGGGACTATTATTTGTTTTTCAACAGGACAATGACCCAACACACCTCCAGGCTGTGTAAGGGCTATTTGACCAAGAAGGAGAGTGATGGAGTGCTGCATCAGATGACCTGGCCTCCACAATCCACCGACCTCAACCAAATTGAGATGGTTTGGAATGAGTCGGACGTCAGAGTGAAGGAAAAGCAGCCAACAAATGCTCAGTATATGTGGGAACTCCTTCAAGACTTTTGGAAAAGCATTCCAGGTGAAGCTGGTTGAGAGAATGCCAAGAGTGTGCAAAGCTGTCATCAAGGAAAAGGGTGGCTATTTATGATGTGTATATTTAATGGACTATGAGATAAAACTGGGGTAATCACAAACATAGAGTTAGAAGTATTTGTTACTGGGCCAGGAATTTAATTGGGTCATTTCACTGTGTGTGTGGGGGTAAAGAGGCAATCTGACCTAGGGTTAAATTGCTCGCTCTTACTTAAATCCATGGCTGTCTTATCTCATCAGAGACTGAACCTAGCTTGTGGCCTTTTGTTTCTCTCTTCAAACACAGTGAAGGGAGAGGCACCAGGGTTGAATGGAGTTTGGGCTAGACCTTTGTCTCTCCTTGGCTGATGGGGTGGGGTTGGTGTATGTTTCAAGGATTTAGGGACCTGTCATGTCCAACAATCGGTCTTCAGGTTAAGCCCGGGAGAGCCGGGGTTGAACAGAGTTTAAACTAAACATGAGTGTTTTTGCAAGACAGGGGAGTGATTGATTGTAGTACTATGTGATTCTGAACATACAGTGAGGGGGGGGGGAAAGTATTTGATCCCCTGCTGATTTTGTACGTTTGCCCACTGACAGACATGATCAGTCTATAATTTTAATGGTAGGTTTATTTGAACAGTGAGAGACAGAATAACAACAACAAAATCCAGAAAAACGCATGTCAAAAATGTTATAAATTGATTTGCATTTTAATTAGGGAAACATGTATTTGACCCCCTCTCAATCAGAAAGATTTCTGGCTCCCAGGTGTCTTTTATACAGGTAATGAGCTGAGATTAGGAGCACACTCTTAAAGTGAGTGCTCCTAATCTCAGTTTGTTAGCTGTATAAAAGACACCTTTCCACAGAAGCAATCAATAAATCAGATTCCAAACTTTCCACCATGGCCAAGACCAAAGAGCTCTCCAAGGATGTCAGGGACAAGATTGTAGACCTACACAAGGCTGGAATGGGCTACAAGACCATTGCCAAGCAGCTTGGTGAGAAGGTGACAACAGTTGGTGCGATTATTCGCAAATGGAAGAAACACAAAATAACTGTCAATCTCCCTCGGCCTGGGGCTCAATGCAAGATCTCACCTCGTGGAGTTGCAATGATCATGAGAACGGTGAGGAATCAGCCCAGAACTACACGGGAGGATCTTGTCAATGATCTCAAGGCAGCTGGGACCATAGTCACCAAGAAAACAATTGGTAACACACTACGCCATGAAGGACTGAAATCCTGCAGCGCCCGCAAGGTCCCCCTGCTCAAGAAAGCACATATACAGTTGAAGTTGGAAGTTTACATACACCTTAGCCAAATACATTTAAACTCAGTTTTTCACAATTCCTGACATTTAATCCTAGTAAAAATTCCCTGTCTTAGGTCAGTTAGGATCACCACTTTATTTTAAGAATGTGAAATGTCAGAATAATAGTAGAGAGATTTATTTCAGCTTTTATTTCTTTCATCACATTCCCAGTGGGTCAGAAGTTTACATGCACTCAATTAGTATTTAGTAGCATTGCCTTTTAAATTGTTTAACTTGGGTCAAACGTTTCGGGTAGCCTTCCACAAGCTTCCCACAATAAGTTGGGTGAATTTTGGCCCATTCCTCCTGACAGAGCTGGTGTAACTGAGTCAGGTTTGTAGGCCTCCTTGCTCGCACACGCTTTTTCAGTTCTGCCCACACATTTTCTATAGGATTGAGGTCAGGGCTTTGTGATGGCCACTCCAACACCTTGACTTTGTTGTCCTTATGGCATTTTGCCACAACTTTGGAAGTATGCTTGGGGTCATTGTCCATTTGGAAGACCCATTTGCGACCAAGCTTTAACTTCCTGACTAATGTCTTGAGATGTTGCTTCAATATATCCACATAATTTTCCTTCCTCATGATGCCATCTATTTTGTCAAGTACACCAGTCCCCCCTGCAGCAAAGCACCCCCATGGCATGTTTCTGCCACCCCCGTTGTTCACGGTTGGGATGATGTTCTTCGGCTTGCAAGCATCCGCATTTTTCCTCCAAACATAACGATGGTCATTATGGCCAAACAGTTCTGTTTTTGTTTCATCAGACCAGAGAACAGTTCTCCAAAAAGTACGATATTTGTCCCCGTGTGCAGTTGCAAACCGTAGTCTGGCTTTTTTATGGCGGTTTTGGAGCAGTGGCTTCTTCCTTTTGAGTGGCCTTTCAGGTTATGTCGATATAAGACTCGTTTTACTGTGGATATAGATACTTTTGTACCTGTTTCCTCCAGCATCTTCAAGGTCCTTTGCTGTAGTTCTGGGATTGATTTGCACTTTTCACACCAAAGTACGTTCATCTCTAGGAGACAGAACGCGTCTCCTTCCTGAGCGGTATGACGGCTGCGTGGTCCCATGGTGTTTATACTTGCGTACTATTGTTTGTACAAATGAACGTGGTACCTTCAGGCTTTGGAAATTGCTCCCAAGGTTGAACCAGACTTGTGGAGGTCAACAATTCTTTTTCTGAGGTCTTGGCTGACTTCTTTTTGATTTTCCCATGATGTCAAGCAAAGAGGCACTGAGTTTGAAGGTAGGCCTTGAAATACATCCACAGGTACACCTCCAATTAGCTCAAATGATGTCAATTAGCCTATCAGAAGCTTCTAAAGCCATGACATCATTTTCTGGAATTTTCCAAGCTGTTTAAAGGCACAGTCAACTTAGTGTATGTAAACTTCTGACCCACTGGAATTGTGATACAGTGAAATAATCTGTCTGTAAACAATTGTTGGGAAGATTACTTGTGTCATGCACAAAGTAGATGTCCTAACCGACTTGCCAAAACTATAGTTTGTTAACAAGAAATGTGTGGAGTGGTTGAAAAACGAGTTTTAATGACTCCAACCTAAGTCTATGTAAACTTCCGACTTCAACTGTACAGGCCCGTCTGAAGTTTGCCAATGAACATCTGAATGATTCAGAGGAGAACTGGGTGAAAGTGTTGTGGTAAGATGAGACCAAAATCGAGCTCTTTGGCATCAACTCAACTCGCCGTGTTTGGAGGAGGAGGAATGCTGCCTATGACCCCAAGAACACCATCCCCACCGTCAAACATGGAGGTGGAAACATTATGCTTTGGGGGTGTTTTTCTGCTAAGGGGACAGGACCACTTCACCGCATCAAAGGGACGATGGATGAGGCCATGTACCGTCAAATCTTGGGTGAGAACCTCCTTCCCTCAGCCAGGGCATTGAAAATGGGTCGTGGATGGGTATTCCAGCATGACAATGACCCAAAACACACGGCCAAGGCAACAAAGGAGTGGCTCAAGAAGAAGCACATTAAGGTCCAGGAGTGGCCTAGCCAGTCTCCAGACCTTAATCCCATAGAAAATCTGTGGAGGGAGCTGAAGGTTCGTGTTGCCAAACGTCAGCCTCGAAACCTTAATGACTTGGAAAAGATCTGCAAAGAGGAGTGGGACAAAATCGCTCCTGAGATGTGCGCAAACCTGGTGGCCAACTACAAGAAACGTCTGACCTCTGTGATTGCCAACAAGGGTTTTGCCACCAAGTACTAAGTCATGTTTTGCAGAGGGGTCAAATACTTATTGCCCTCATTAACATGCCAATCAATTTCTAAAAAAATTTACATGCGTTTTTCTGGATTTTGTTGTTGTTATTCTGTCTTTCACTGTTCAAATAAACCTACCATTAAAATTATAGACTGATCATGTCTTTGTCAGTGGGCAAACGTACAAAATCAGCAGGGGATCAAATACTTTTTTCCCTCACTGTATATATCTATAAATCTATGTTATGGACTTATTTGTTGTCTGTAAACTGGCTCCAGAATTGGGGGGGTTGGTGGTAGCTACAGTGGATGTTATACATCTCCATGGGCATGAGGTGAAGTCTAAAGAGTCCAGTACAGAGACAATAGTGATCCTGACAAATCAGATGGTGACCTGTGTGGAGCGCCTTGTCTCTGACCCCACCTCTTAACATCCGCTGTGACACCATTAGATGAGGAGATTACACCATTAGCCAAGATATGGATACAAGATCAGCTTTCAGGCCTAAGTGGGCTGATATGGTCAAGCACAGTTTGAGGAGAGAGGAAGTGGACTATGCCTCTATCCCTCCCACCATCTCAGCCTCCCTGTTGCCTCTATCCCTCCCACCATCTCAGCCTCCCTGTTGCCTCTATCCCTCCCACCATCTCAGCCTCCCTGTTGCCTCTATCCCTCCCACCATCTCAGCCTCCCTGTTGCCTCTATCCCTCCCACCATCTCAGCCTCCCTGTTGCCTCTATCCCTCCCACCATCTCAGCCTCCCTGTTGCCTCTATCCCTCCCACCATCTCAGCCTCCCTGTTGCCTCTATCCCTCCCACCATCTCAGCCTCCCTGTTGCCTCTATCCCTCCCACCATCTCAGCCTCCCTGTTGCCTCTATCCCTCCCACCATTTCAGCCTCCCTGTTGCCTCTATCCCTCCCACCATCTCAGCCTCCCTGCTGCCTCTATCCCTTCCACCATCTCAGCCTCCCTGCTGCCTCTTCCCTCTGTCCCTCTCATCCATCCTTCCTTCCCTCCCATCCATCTTATCTACCTGCCACAACCCACCCACAGATCGTTGCCCATAGGGGAGGCTACTGGCACAGGTGCTTCATTAAGTGGGCTTGTGAGCCATGCAGCGCTTCTTCCCGTCCAGCCTCCTCGTGCCCCCCCCCCCCCACCTCCCTCTCCCACTCTCCTCCCTTTTGTTTAAGTGAAGCAGAAAATTACACTGGATGAGAAAGTCACCATCATTACCGGTTCTCTCCCACTCTTGAACATGCCTAACAAGACACTCACACAGCCAGAAGATAATGAAGCTTATTTTCTTCTCCTGATTGTTTGTGTTATTATGCCCTGTGGGGACAAGCAGGGTTGAGATATGATGTATTTGTGTCTGAATGTGCATCGGGTTTTAAGACCCTGTCACAGGTCGGATATAAAACATGAAAATGTTTTGAGAGTAACAGTTGGTCAGGTACTCCAGTGAGTGGTCTGATGCAGAAAGGAAAGAGTGAGATTCTCACAGCACAAAAATGCTGTGGTTTTTGGTAATTACATATCCATCTCCATATTTAGATCTGTCAAATTGCGGTTAGACTGGAGAGAATTGGTCTCAATAAACGTATCTAGAAGCCCCACAGTGAATTTACTTTAGGTCAGTTATTTGAGATGCTAACGGTGATGAGCTAAGCTATTTTAGCATTGAGCTGGTGTTCAGCCAGGTTGAGTCACTGTGTGTATGAGTTAGCATTAGTCTAGCCCCTATCAGATAGCAGCTCTGATTGCCAGTAGCACGTTACCGTAGCGCTAACGCTGGCCCAGTGTTACAGTCCGTCAGCAGAGTTGGGCTTTGGGAAGAGAGGCGATCGGTCTTCCCCTCTGACTCTGGTGAACATGATATATGAGCTAGACCCTTGGCATACAGACAGATTGTCCCCTCAGCAATACCCTGCAAGAGGTGTTAGACTGGCAGGAGCTGGCAGAGATTAAGTTACGACACACACATACGCACATGCTTACTGTATTTACTCAGACACACATTGTACTTACAAAGAAAACATGTACTACAAATTTTAAACCACATTTTCTCAGTCAAACATTCTCGCACCCATGCATACACACTCAAACACACTGTGTACCCACTTCCTTGCTCGGTCAAACTCACTCAAAAACACAAAACACTCTCATACACTCACCTGACCAAGTCACTCATCTGACAAACAGGCTCAGTATACTTGGCTTTCACAGTCATGTAAACAAATCTGGTTGATTGGTTGGTTCTGCTCACCTTGTTAGTCTCTGAGGCCTGTTGCATTATCCTACCTGTCTCTGCAGCTAGGCAATTAGTGTCACCAGATCTGTTCCCATATTTGCAACCAGAGATAAATTATGTTTACATCTGTTTGATCCCAACCTTTTTTCTCCTTGCTGCCCCAAAGAAAGAGGCCGCCTGTATCCAGAGCACAACGCCAGTGAATACATTTGAATACACCTGTATTTTAAGCCAGGAACTCCACTTAAACTAATCTCTCAGTATGGTGCCAAATACTGTTTTATTTGAGGTCTTAGCATGTTATAAGGGAGGGGCGGCAGGTAGCTTAGTGGTTAAGAGTTTTGTGCCAGTAACCGAAAGGTCGCTGGTTCTAATCCCCGAGCAGACTAGGTGAAAAATCTGTCGATGTGCCCTTGAGCAAAGCACTTAACCCTAATTGCTCCTGTAAGTCGTTCTGGATAAGAGCGTCTGCTAAATGACTAAAATGTAAAGTAATTGGGAGAGGGGTTTTGGCCTGTGGATTAAGGTGCAGGGTTAACTATATCAGATGCCATTGTGGGGCTAAAAGGAGTTGGGTGCTAACTGCCAAGATATAGTTCACTTCCACAAAGCTGCTGAGGCCTAGGTTTGAATGAGGAAGTTTCGATATCACAGAAATGTAATCTTCCAATAATGACAAGGCAGCACTCAGCTGAAGGAGAAGGGAAAACATTAAGTGCTAGATGTCCATGTACCCTGAAGAAAACCACATGCCTTACAAGAAATTAACCGCGCTAACGGAAATGTACTGTATCTGAACTGAGATGCAAGCTCTGAAATTAGCTAGAGCCCTCAGGCTTTCTTCCAGGCTTTACGCCTTTGAAGGAAATGAACTCTAACTGAATGGTGCCATCTCTGATGATACTGAGGTGCATTAAGTCTCTGAAAGGTCTAGTCATACTAAATTACGGTTACCATGTGAAAGCTACTCTCTTTGTTTTTCTCAAATAAGAGATATTAAATATCTGCTGTCTTGAGGTGTCTGGGGAAATCAATATCTAACAGTCATTCTCTGAAGCTTTTTTACTAGGAAGTGTGTGTCTGTGTGTATATGTACAACCTGGATGGATGGATAGATAAATACAGCCTTATTCTAAAATGGATTTGTTTTTTTTTCCCCCTCATCAATCTACACACACTACCTCATAATGACAAAGCAAATGTATTACAAATAAAAAATTGAAATATTACATTTACATAGGTATTCAGACCATTTACTCAGTACTTTGTTGAAGCACCTTTGGCAGTGATTACAGCCTCAAGTCTTCTTGGGTATGACTCTACAAGCTTGGCACACCTGTATTTGGGGAGTTTCTCCCATTCTTCTCTGCAGATCCTCTCAAGCTCTGTCAGGTTGGATGGGGAGCGTCGCTGCACAGCTATTTTCAGGTCTCTCTCGAGATGTTCGATCGTGTTCAAGTCCGGACTCTGGCTGGGCCACTTAAGGACGTTCAGAGACTTGTCCCGAAGCCACTCCTGCGTTGTCTTGGCTGTGTGCTTAGGGTCGTTGTCCTGTTGGAAGGTAAACCTTCGCCCCAGTCTAAGGTCCTTAGCGCTCTGGAGCAGGTTTTCATCAAGAATCTCGCTGTACTTTTCTCCGTTCATCTTTCCCTCGATCCTGACTAGTCTCCCAGTCCCTGCCTCCGAAAAACATCCTGTCTGGCCACTCTACCATAAAGGCCTGATTGGTGGAGTGCTGCAGATATGGTTGTCCTTCTGGAAGATTCTCCCATCTCCACAGAGGAACTCTGGAGCTCTGGCAGAGTGACCATCGGGTTCTTGGTCACCTCCCTAACCAAGGCCCTTCTCCCCCGATTGCTCAGTTTGGCCGGGCAGCCAGCTCTAGGAAGAGTCTTGGTGGTTCCAAACTTCTTCCATTTCAGAATGATGGAGGCCACTGTGTTCTTGGGGACCTTCAATGCTGCAGAAGGTTTGTGGTACCTTTCCCCAGATATGTTCCTCGACACAATCCTGTCTCGGAGCTCTACGGACAATTCCTTCGACCTAATTGCTTGTTTTTTTTTCTGACATGCACTGTCAACTGTGGGACATTTTATATAGACAGGTGTGTGCCTTTCCAAATAATGTCCAATCAATTGAATTTACCACAGGTGGACTACAATCAAGTTGTAGAAACATCTCAAGGGTGATCAATGGAAACAGGATGCACCTGAGCTCAATTTCTAGTCTCATAGCAAAGCGTTTGAATACTTATATAAACCTGTTTTCACTTTGTCATTATGGGGTATTGTGTGTAATCCATTTTAGAATAAGGCTGTAACGTAACAAAATGTGGGAAAAGTCAAGGAGTCTGAATTCTTTCCGAATGCACGTGTGTGTGTGTGTGTGTGTGTGTGTGTGTGTGTGTGTGTGTGTGTGTGTGTCTATCTAGTACCAGTCAAAAGTTTGGACACACCTACTCATTCCAGGGTTTTTCTTTATTTTTACAATTTTCTACATTGTAGAGTAATAGTGAAGACATCAAAACTATGAAATAACACATGGAATTATGTAGTAACCAAGAAAGTGTTAAACAAAACAAATATATTTTATATTTGAGATTCTTGAAATAGCCACCCTTTGCCTTGATGACCGCTTTGCACAATCTTGGCATTCTCTCATCCAGCTTCATTAGGTATTCACCAGGAATGCTTTTCCGACAGTCTTGAAGGAGTTCCCACATATGCTGAGCACATGTTGGCTGCTTTTCCTTCACTCTGCAGTCCAACTCATCCCAAACCATCTAAATTGGGTTGAGGTCGGATGATTGTAGAGGCCAGGTCATCTGATGCAGCACTCATCACTTTCCTTGGTCAAATAGTCCTTACACAGCCTGGAGGTGTGTTGGGTCATTGTCCTGTTGAAAAACAAATAATAGTCCCACTAAGCGCAAACCAGATGGGATGGCGTATCGCTGCAGAATACTGTGGTAGCCATGCTGGTTAAGTATGCCTTGAATTCTAAATAAATCACTGACAGTGTCACCAGCAAAGCACCCCCACACAATAACACCTCCTCCTCCATGCTTCATGGTGGGAACATTTACATTTACATTTTAGTCATTTAGCAGACGCTCTTATCCAGAGCGACTTAGTTAGTGATTGCATACATTTTCATACTGGCCCCCCGTGGGAAACGAACCCACAACCCTAGCGTTACAATCGCCATGCTCTACCAACTGAGCTACAGGGGACTACATGTGGAGATCATCCGTTCACTTACTCTGCGTCTCACAAAGACAGTGGTTGGAACCAAAAATCTCAAATTTGGACTCATCAGACCAAAGGACAGATTTCCACCGGTCAAATGTCCATTGCTTGTGTTTCTTGGCCCAAGCAAGTCTTTTCTTCATATTGGTGTCCTTTAGTAGTGGTTTCTTTGCAGCAATTTGACCATGAAGGCCTGATTCACACAGTCTCCTCTGAATAGTTGATGTTGAGATGTCTGTTACTTGAACTCTGTGAAGCATTTATTTGGGCTGCAATTTCTGAGGCTGGTAATTCTAATGAACTTATCCTCTGCAGCAGAGGTAACTCTGGGTCTTCCTTTCCTGTGGCGGTCCTCATGAGAGCCAGTTTCATCATAGCGCTTGATGGTTTTTGCGACTGCACTTGAAGAAAAGTTCAAAGTTCTTGAAGTGTTCTGTATTGACTGACCTTCATGTCTTAAAGTAATGATGGACTGTCGTTTCTCTTTGCTTATTTGAGCTGTTCTTGCCTTAATATGGAGTTGGTCTTTTACCAAATAGGGCTATCTTCTGTATACCACCCCTACCTTGTCACAACATAACTGATTGGCTCAAACGCATTAAGAAGGAAAGAAATTCCACAAATTAACTTTTATCAAGGCACACCTGTTAACTGAAATGCATTCTACCTCATGAAGCTGGTTGAGAGAATGCCAAGAGTGTGCAAAGCTGTCATCAAGGCAAAGGGTGGCTACTTTGAAGAATCTCAAATATAAAATGCACTGCTCAAAAAAATAAAGGGAACACTAAAATAACACATCCTAGATCTGAATGAATGAAATAATCTTATTAAATACTTTTTTCTTTACATAGTTGAATGTGCTGACAACAAAATCACACAAATTATCAATGGAAATCAAATGTATCAACCCATGGAGGTCTGGATTTGCAGTCACCCTCAAAATTTAAGTGGAAAACCACACTACAGGCTGATCCAACTTTGATGTAATGTCCTTAAAACAAGTGAAAATGAGGCTCAGTAGTGTGTGTGGCCTCCACGTGCCTGTATGACCTCCCTACAACGCCTGGGCATGCTCCTGATGAGGTGGCGGATGGTCTCCTGAGGGATCTCCTCCCAGACCTGGACTAAAGCATCCGCCAACTCCTGGACAGTCTGTGGTGCAACGTGGCGTTGGTGGATGGAGCGAGACATGATGTCCCAGATGTGCTCAATTGGATTCAGGTCTGGGGAACGGGCGGTCCATAGCATCAATGCCTTCCTCTTGCAGGAACTGCTGACACACTCCAGCCACATGAGGTCTAGCATTGTCTTGCATTAGGAGGAACCCAGGGCCAACCGCACCAGCATATGGTCTCACAAGGGGTCTGAGGATCTCATCTCGGTACCTAATGGCAGTCAGGCTACCTCTGGCGAGCACATGGAGGGCTGTGCGGCCCCCAAAGAAATGCCACCCCACACCATGACTGACCCACCGCCAAACCGGTCATGCTGGAGGATGTTGCAGGCAGCAGAACGTTCTCCACGGCGTCTCCAGACTCTGTCACGTCTGTCACATGTGCTCAGTGTGAACCTGCTTTCATCTGTGAAGAGCACAGGGCGCCAGTGGCGAATTTGCCAATCTTGGTGTTCTCTGGCAAATGCCAAACGTCCTGCACGGTGTTGGGCTGTAAGCACAACCCCCACCTGTGGACGTCGGGCCCTCATACCACCCTCATGGAGTCTGTTTCTGACCGTTTGAGCAGACACATGCACATTTGTGGCCTGCTGGAGGTCATTTTGCAGGGCTCTGGCAGTGCTCCTCCTGCTCCTCCTTGCACAAAGGCGGCGGTAGCAGTCCTGCTGCTGGGTTGTTGCCCTCCTACGGCCTCCTCCGTCTCCTGATGTACTGGCCTGTCTCCTGGTAGCGCCTCCATGCTCTGGACACTACGCTGACAGACACAGCAAACCTTCTTGCCACAGCTCCCATTGATGTGCCATCCTGGATGAGCTGCACTACCTGAGCCACTTGTGTGGGTTGTAGACTCCGTCTCATGCTACCACTAGAGTGAAAGCACTGCCAGCATTCAAAAGTGACCAAAACATCAGCCAGGAAGCATAGGAACTGAGAAGTGGTCTGTGGTCACCACCTGCAAAACCAGTCCTTTATTGGGGGTGTCTTGCTAATTGCCTATAATTTCCACCTGTTATCTATTCCATTTGCACAACAGCATGTGAAATGTATTGTCAATCAGTGTTGCTTCCTAAGTGGACAGTTTGATTTCACAGAAGTGTGATTGACTTGGAGTTACATTGTGTTGTTTAAGTGTTCCCTTTATTTTTTTGAGCAGTGTATATTTTGATTTGTTTAACACTTGTTTGGTTACTACATTATTCCATATGTGTTATTTCATAGTTTTGATGTCATCAGTATTATTCCACAATGCCTCAGTGTGTCTGTGCACTAATATCCACCAGGCCTCCCCCTGTATTTCTCTCTCGCTCTCTCTGCATTCTAAATTGATGTGAAAGTCCCCCCCCTCTAATGGGTTTCTCCTCCTCCACCTGCCTTCTGTCTGTCATGGTAGTTGCACCTGGGGGACCTACACACACAATTGTGCCTCAAACTCTCTGCTAGAGAAAATCTGTTTATAACAAGACTTACAGGGTTGATATTGTAGGGTGGGTCACCTCTCCCCTGATTTTAACCTGGCACTCTTCTTCCTTCTCTTCTTCTCTCCCTTCAGTATTGCCATGGCGACCAAGGAGAACATGACATCCCAGAGAGGGCTGTTGAAGTCCATACAGAGCAGGGTCAACACTCTGGCCAGTATCCTTTACAACACCAAGCAAACCTTATGAACATTGGAGATTCTGCATTAAACATAATGTTTTTTTGTCCTGGACTAGGCTTAATCAGTGTCTGGGAAGCCAACCCTATGTTCATGTCTGTGTGAGAAAGAACAAATTCACATGAGAACAAATTCACATAAGAATGAACAAATTCACAAATATACCTTATTTTGCCTTTTAATCAGACAAGAAATTCTGGAGATTAACTTTTATTAGATTATAATTGTCTTTTAATGCCACCTAGTAGACACTTTTATCCAAAGCAATTTACAGAATTTGTAAGTCGCTCTGGATAAGAGCGTCTGCTAAATGATGTAAATGTAAGTGAATACATATTAAGTGATCCCTGCAGGAACTGAACCCACGACCTTGGCATTGTTAGTGCTAAACTCTTACTCATTAGGCTTCCTATTTACCATACTATTATCTCTTGTGAGCTGCAACCAGACAATGAAGTGCCTGTCAGTTCACATTACGCATCCTAACTGTTTAAAAGGCACACTGAGCATGTTTCAATTAAAAAGCTTTATCTCAGTCTGAGGCTACAAAGACATCCTCCAGTGATCTTCAAACGTTTCCTGTTGAAAGTGATATCCCAAGTATAAATACAGTAAAGTAAACGCACTAAAGGGGTAAAAAAAAAACGTTTTTAGACACAACTGCAAACTTCAAGGAGTAGGGCGTTCAATGAGTTGGTCTGATGGGAATTTGTGATGTCATCTGCCTCCCCCTTGCTTGAGGAACAATAAAGAAAAAGAGGAACAAAAGAGAAGGCCCCCTCCCTTGTGCTATGTCATGACACACCTGGACCACCTATTGAGATGTGCCTTTTGTTAAGTAAATCAGGTGTTAAATGAGGTGAAAAGGAGACTGGAGTGCTACTTTAATGGGGGCCTGATTCTGTCTGGTCTCTTCTCTTTGCTCTGAGAGCATTGTTATCAGGCCTTCCGGCCGGATGATTCAACATCTTCCTCACATGGGGCACCAGCCTCTGGAGGGAAAAACTATTGATTCTAAGGAAATATCTGAGCATGCTGAGCAATCTGGTCCATTTAATTGTGGGGGGATTGAGGGGTTTAAATTGCTCCATTCCTCACTGCTGCTAGGGTTTGCTGTGAACAACATATAGGATCATATTTCACTTTGTTGTCAAAAGAGAAGATTTAGTTTCAGAGATACAGATGTATTTTTAGCAAAGACACCAGAAAAGCAGGCAGTTTGGCTTTTTAAAAATTATAATTCAGCAATAAGGCCTGGGTGGGGTGGGGTGTGGTATATGGCCAATCTACCATGGCTAAGGGCTGTTCTTAGGCACTACGTAACGCGCAGTGCCTTGATACAGCCCTTAGGCGCGGTAAGTCGCTCTGGATAAGAGCGTCTGCTAAATGACATAAATATAAAATATATATACCAAAAACCCCTGAGGTGCCGTATTTACATTTTAGTAGACGCTCTTATCCAGAGCGACTTACAGTTAGTGAGTGCATACATAATTTTTTCATACTGGCCCCCCGTGGGAATCGAACCCACAACCCTGGCGTTGCAAGCACCATGCTCTACCAAATGAGCTACATCCCTGCCGGCCATTCCCTCCCCTACCCTGGACGAATTGTGCGCCGCCCCATGGGTCTCCCGGTCGCGGCCGGCTACGACAGAGCCTGGATTCGAACCAGGATCTCTAGTGGCACTGCGATGCAGTGCCTTAGACCACTGCACCACTCGGGATACTTATTTCTGCTATAAACTGGTTACCAACGTAATTAGAGCAGTAAAAATAAATGTTTTGTCATACCCGTGGTGTATGGTCTGATATAACACGTCTGTCAGCTAATTAGCATTCAGGGATCGAACCACCCAGTTTATATTTCCAATTTAATGATTATCTGAACATTACTTGTAATAAGAGGTGGTTGGCACTTGGTTCTCTGTTTCCCTTAACTTCCTACTCCAGATCGTTTCCCAGCCATCAACAACCTCATCCAGCGAATCAACCTGCGAAAGAGGCGAGACTCCCTAATCCTGGGCGGAGTCATCGGCATCTGCACCATCCTCCTGCTGCTCTATGCCTTCCACTGATGACGGACAGACCTGTCGAACAATTGTTACTCTGCGTTTGTGACATCGGAATCAGAACTCTGGAGAATGTGCTTTAGTGATTGGAGGCTACTGAACAGACGGACAGACAGACGCCCCCCTTGGCCCAATCGGTTAACAGGATTGATCGAAGCCAGCATTGACTACCTGATTTGTATTTAGCAGTGGGAGGGAAGGAGATGGGAGATGGAGCAGCATCATTTATTTTATTTTATTTTTTATCACAAGTTAATGTGCTGTTCAACTCTGGTTAAGGGAACAGAGACCAAATTTACTAACATGACTAGATTTGAAAGAAATATATATATATATATATATGAACACTTGCTTCAAGAAGGAGTTGAATGCTCTGAAGACAGATGGTGAAAACGAAAGCGAGACTGTTTGCTGTCTGTTGATTTCTCTGGTGGAAGGATTTTTAGTTGAATGGTCCTTTTTTTTAGTGACTGGAGATTCAGGAGGTTCATCCTCATGGGCTGTACAATGTGCATTATTAATAAATTATTCATTTACAGTATGTGATACTAGGCACTTATCATTTTATTTTTCAATGTATATTTTTTTAACTTGATGATTGAGAAATTGTGTTTTGCACTGAAGACCATTGATGGAACTCTAGTGCTGCAAGTACCGTTATTCTGTTGTGCTGCATGGATGACTTCATAATCACTGTAGTACTTTAAACAATGGCCACATACAGGTGTATGGTTAAACTAAAACTCTGAAAGACTTCTTTCATTACGTGTTTCCCTCTCGATTCTAAGATTCATCTACTTAGCTTAATATGCCACTTAGCAGACACTTATCCAAAGTAACTTACAGTACAGTGAGTGCATGCATACATTTTTCGTGTATGTGCTCCCCTGTGGTAATCGAACCCACGACCTTGGTGTTGCTAGCACCATGCTCTCACCAACTGAGCCACACAAGATCACCTAAAATCCAGAGATCTGTAAGAGTGATCAGCATTCAGGCTTCTTTGTGCTTCGTCATGATCTAGGACCGTATCCTGCTAAGGCCTACCTTGAGATAGTCAATAAACGTTAAGTCATACATTGATGTCAACTGAAAATCTGTGCTCCAATTTTAGTTCTGAACACAGATTTTATAAGTTATGATTCTGTTCTACCGTATGTGCCCATCGCAATACAGAACCTCAAACCTGTCTCCCCTTCTGCCTCACCTTATACTGCCTCCTGGAGAAGATAAAGTGGATTATGAGTTCATAGTTCACAGGGAACTCCCAGTCAATGTTTGATGATACGAACTGAAAGGAGCTCACTGGAGATGTTTGTGTGAGCAGGGAGGTAGACACTCAGAGCAGAACTAAGCTAAGCGCTAACTAAGCTAACCACCAAGGGCTTGGCTGTAGTTTTGGATGGAAGCCTATCCTACTGTAGCTCAGAGAGCTGTGAGAAACACCAGTCTGTTTGTGTCTCACACTTTAAGCAGCTGTAGTAGAAACCCTATTGAGATCAGAGTCTTAACAAAGGAAAGCTTCTGTTCAATAGTCTTGGCCAAACCCTCTGATCATTCTGGTTCATTCCCAGTAATCCCCACCCCAGTTCTAGGCTGAATAATCGGTTATTCGACTAACATTTAACATCCCTAACATAAATGTTGATTTGAAAGATGCTACAGTTGAAAGGAGTTTAGTTTTTCTAGCTTGAAATTGTCAGTGGCATTTTAAGTGGTTTTACAGTGGAAGAGGCTGCAGATGTTACAGTAAACAAGGCTGCAGCAGCTAGATTACTGTTGGAGAAATCAGGTGCTCTGACATGAATTCACTCTGACAGAATCTGAGTCACCCACACTCACTCCCTCAGACCTCTGTTTTGTAAAACTGTGTGTGCACCTGCTTGCTTGTGACAAGTGTGTGTGTCATGACAGCCACACTGCAGGGGAGATATAACTGCAGTCTGTGGGGGTTGAAGGATTCCCCCCAGGACTCTACAGGAACCTGTCATGACTCCCCTGTCATCTCCATAGCCAACTACCAAGTTTTTAATTAATGACCTCGTCTTTCTGTCTGTCACACCTTACATATCACCATTTATCATCTGGTAACTAGACAAGGATGTTTTAGTCACAAAGTTGATTTACATTTTCTCAGTTGACTGTGAAATATTGAAGTTTGTTATTGGTATAGCTACATGAAGTGGGATTACCTAAAAATATTCCAAGTACACCAATTTCCCCCTTTTTCATGTGATGTCACTATCCACTTTATTCCTTTCATTCTTCATTCATTCTCCCTCACGACGCCAGGACAGCGGAGTCACTGACCACCTTCCGGAGACACTTGAAACCATACCTCATTAAGGAATAACTGGGATAGTATAAAAGTAATCCTTCTACCCACCCCACCCCCTCAAAATTTAAACAAAAAAAAATGTGTAAAGTGGTTGTCCCACTGGCTATCTTAAGGTGAATGCACCAATTTGTAAGTCGCTCTGGATAAGAGCGTCTGCTAAATGACGTAAATGTAATTCTTTATCACTATTTTCAGGTTTCTCGCTCTTCTCTGAGGGCAAATGGGGGACTGTATTTTGGCATCTGAATGCAGTACTGCTGTTGGTCTATAACTGGTTCAGCAAACATCCTTACAGTAAACACAACTAGCCTACTCTGGTGCTACAGTGTAGCACTCCTGAATATTTCAGATCCTTTGGTCTGGTTTGAAGATCACTGGAGCAGAACTAAGTATTGTGTACTTTCACTGTGACTCAAGTTCTTCCACAAAGAAGTAGAAAGTAAGTGAGTGTAAAAGGCTGATTCTAGCATAGCACACAGATGCAATACACAGGAGGGAATCTAATGAGGTATAGGAGAACCACAAACAAGAAAGAAGTAAAGGTGGCATCAACAAAAAACACTTTGAGAAATAAGCAAACATTTTGTTTTTGTGGTTCCATAGACCTTTCAAGCACACTTGACTTGCAAGGCTCGTTCTATTTATGATTTCATCCCCATGGTAAGTTTTTCAGCGCAGCAGTACAGTTGAAGTCGGAAGTTTACATACACTTAGGTTGGAGTCATTAAAACTCGTTTTTCAATCACTCCACAAATTTCTTGTTAACAAACTATAGTTATGGCAAGTCGGTTAGGACATCTACTTTGTGCATGACACAAGTAATTTTTCCAAGAATTGTTTACAGACAGATTATTTAACTTATTATTCACTGTATCACAATTCCAGTGGGTCAGAAGTTTACATACACTAAGTTGACTGTGCCTTTAAACAGCTTGGAAAGTTCCAGAAAATGATGTCATGGCTTTAGAAGCTTCTGATAGGCTAATTGACATCATTTGAGTCAATTGGAGGTGTACCTGTGGATGTATTTCAAGGCCTACCTTCAAACTCAGTGCCTCTTTGCTTGACATCATGGGAAAATCAAAAGAAATCAGCCATTTTTTTTGTTGTTTTGTTGACCTCCACAAGTCTGGTTCATCCTTGGGAACAATTTCCAAACGCCTGAAGGTCCACGTTAATCTGTACAAACAATAGTACGCGAGTATAAACACCATGGGACCACACAGCCATCATACCGCTCAGGAAGGAGACGCGTTCTGCCTCCTAGAGATGAACGTACTTTGGTGCGGAAAGTGCAAATCAATCCCAGAACAACAGCAAAGGACCTTGTGAAGATGATGGAGGAAACAGGTACAAATGGATCTATATCCACAGTAAAACGAGTCCTATATCGACATAACCTGAAAGGCCGCTCAGCAAGGAAGAAGCCACTGCTCCAAAACCGCCATAAAAAAGCCAGACTACGGTTTGCAACTGCACATGGGGACAAAGATCTTACTTTTTGGAGAAATGTCCTCTGGTCTGATGAAACAAAAATATAACTGTTTGGCCATAATGACCATCGTTATGTTTTGAGGAAAAAGGGGGATGCTTGCAAGCCGAAGAACACCATCCCAACCGTGAAGCATGATGCTGTGGGGTGCTTTGCTGCAGGAGGGACTGGTGCACTTCACAAAATAGATGGCATCATGAGGAAGGAAAATTATGTGGATATATTGAAGCAACATCTCAAGACATCAGTCAGGAAGTTAAAGCTTGGTCGCAAATGTGTCTTCCAAATGGACAATGACCCCAAGCATACTTCCAAAGTTGTGGCAAAATGGCTTAAGGACAACAGTCAAGGTATTGGAGTGGCCATCACAAAGCCCTGACCTCAATCCTATAGAAAATGTGTGGGCAATACTGAAAAAGCGTGTGCGAGCAAGGAGGCCTACAAACCTGACTCAGTTACACCAGCTCTGTCAGGAGGAATGGGCCAAAATTCACCCAACTTATTGTGGGAAGCTTGTGGAAGGCTACCCGAAACGTTTTACCCAAGTTAAACAATTTAAAGGCAATGATACCAAATACTAATTGAGTGTATGTAAACTTCTGACCCATTGGGAATGTGATGAAAGAAATAAAAGCTGAAATAAATCATTCTCTCTACTATTATTCTGACATTTCACATTCTTAAATGGTGACTAACTGACCTAAGACAGGGAATTCTTAAGAAAAGTCAGGAATTGTGAAAAACTGAGTTTAAATGTATTGGGCTAAGGTGTATGTAAACTTCCTACTTCAACTCTGTATACCAAGGGGCTACTGCTGTAGCTAAAGAGACCCAATCTTATTCTGTAATAATCAATAAAAAATACTTATAAAATTTTTAATTCCGTGTATTATTTGTTTGTGCTGACTGTACTTTTGGGTTTTCTGAGAGAACTGGAGGTGTGTGTCGGTGCGTGAGTATTCTGTTATCCGTTGTGTGTGTGAGAGAGGAAAAGGAGTGAAGTAGTCCAAGGGTGTGTGTGTGCTAACATGAGGGTTTAGCTCCACACCTTTCCCTGTTCCAGACAGGAACATTAACTTTGATCATTATGTCAGTGGAGCTGCTGCTGCTTTACTCCAGACGCCACTTTAAAAGGCAGGTTGTCTGACCCTTTACACCTCTAGCATCTCAGTGCTAGAGGGGTCACTGCAGACCCTGGTTCGATTCCAGGCTGTATCACAATCCGGCCATGATTGGGAGTCCCATAGGGCGGCGCACAATTGGCCCAGCGTCCTCTGGGGTAGGCCGTCATTGTAAATAAGAATTTGTTCGTAACTGACTTGCCTAGTTAAAAAAAGGTAAAATAAAATACTCAGTAGTTTTCCCCCTAGACCATTCCTCTATGTCATACTCTGTACATACACAAGCACAAACACACATCGATCAACGCTATCCCAACCAACATAAATCAGTCCAACTCACCATAGACCATGCATTGTAATGTTTATTCCAGACATGTAGAATGTTCACAACATAGAGGGGGGAAAATCAGGACATAAAAAAATAGACATTAATTGAAAGTCACTGTTTTACTGACACAGAACAGCACGTATATATCTCACAGCAGAAAGACTGTCAGGGAAGTATGTGTTGGAAAAGTGTGGAAGGTGAGTGTGGTATTTCATGTGATAACAGAGAAATTACCATACAAATTTGTCTTATGGGAATTAAGTTGAATTTTGGGTTTTCAATGGCAGACTGAGTCACTGAAACTCTCCTGCTTGATTGGGGTCTCTCTCTCTCTCTCTCTGCCATTTGCTCTTACTGTATGACATAAAAGCAGCCATCTACTTTCTCCCCCCAAGATAGTTTTCTAAAAGCCCTTTTGGTGTGTGTGGGAAGTTAGTTTGTGCATGCCTGTTGCCCAGAGATAAACATTAGAGCTCTTTAGACAGGGATGTCTCTTCAGCCCATCTGTCCAGTGAAGCACACTGTGGCTGCAGGAGCTTCCTACTGTACAATATAACTTATATAGCAACATAAACTTGCTGCCCTTTTGGTTATCATACCCAAAGATGTACTGTCATGAGTTCAGTGCCTTTAAACATCATGACCATGTTGAGTCATTCACCAGCTGTGGTCCTATTTCTATTTGTTGTTTCTAGAAATACAGTACAGATGCCAAAAATTGTAACATTATATTGTCAAGAGAGTTTCCAGGTTTTAATTGCTGTGACTTTCTGATTGGAAATGTTTTGTCAATGCTCGCTTTGGGTTAGATCTGGATTGACCAAGTGCTTTGCATGCTTATACAGGGGCAGTATTGGAATTAACCAATAGGTGTTCATAGTTTGAATCCTCTAAATGAGACCTCGAAAATGTTAATATGGTGACCTATTTCACCAATTACAGGTGCTTTATCAATCACTTTATATCTCTTTTAAGATTTTAAATTCAGGCCAGATAAATGCAATCAAATCATTATCATATCATTCTCTCTCTGGCCTCGTGTAGGAGGCCAGAGAGAGAATGATATGATAATGATTTGATTGCATTTATCTGCCAGGATAAGACAAGCAGTGGAACCATTGATAATCGCTAATGTCAACTTACAGTATTGAAATCAAATTGGAGTTGAAGAGAATGAGTTATGAGTAGTAATACAAACGTGAATGTAAGTCCAAACAAGGGTGTTATGAAGCATTATGTAGTGGTTATGAAGGTTTTATAAGAGGTGTTATGACCTTGCAGTAAACATCTGAAGCGTGTCAATATAACAGTCCTTTGTTGTGTTACCATAGTTGGATCTGAACAAACTGTGTGACTTATTCCAGATGGCATGGTGACACATTGGTGTGCTACAGTACATGTACAGAGATAACTGCTGCCAATCAATCAAACCTCAAAACAATGTTCATTTAACGTTACAGCAGGTCCTTACAGTGACATACAAAAACCTGGGTACTGTTTATCCCAAAGCATGCCTATATAATATTGCATATATATTCTTCATATAAATACATGTCATACCGATACAGCACGGTGGCAATAGGTTAAGGATTGGCGTTGGTCTCTGAAGTACTACAAAATATATTCAGTGAAACAAGTTACATTAACAGTCCAGGTAATGAGGCAAGGTACTGGGGTAGGGTGTGTTGGAGTTGGAGGGGGAGCTAGGAGGGTGGTGGGCGGGGAGAGTGATGGTTCTGACAAATTGAATATCCTCAGACCTTATAACCATGCTCTGCAATGGATGTTTGGAGAGGGGATGGGGAGGGTAGGGTAGGCATGCGCATCAATATAGTCAGACCCCTCCCACAGCAAGGCAGGGGAAAGGAGGGTTGGAGAGGGGGGTAGAAGAAAGGGGGAGGGGGTATTCTGTTTCTGTGGAGTCCTTACCCACCGTCAACCCACATGGGGCCGAAACGCTCACATTATGTACAACTCACTCTCCAAAGTCTCTAAGCAAGTAAAAACACAGACAAACAAATATGAATTCACAAACAAAATGAAAAAGGTTGGCTATCTACAGTCAAGACATGCATGCAAGTGGTCTCTTATTTTTGTCAGAAACCTACAAAATAAACTACATAAATTCAAAAACATATTCTCTGAATCGTGTTCCCTGGTCAAATATTACATCCTTCGACAAACCATATTAGGCGACAGCCACTGCCGGTCAGGCAGCCATCTTAACTTAACAGTCTCAATCATCGCAGCTTAGCCCAACATACACAACTTTTATAAAATGTAAATGGATATACATCTATATATATTTATATTGCAAATATATCTGTATAGTTGTATATGATTTCAATGCAGGAGGCCAGGCCAACCAGGTATATATGTAGGTTATTATTCTTGATGTTTGTAGTCCAAAGCTTGTAGTCCATTTTCAAGGTCTCCTTCCATTCTTGATACAGAAAAGTTTGTATCACTTTTTTCCTCTGTTCATCCCTGTCTTCTTCATCTTAAGTGTATTTTTTACTCCACATAGAATCCAATGAGAGTAGCAAGTGCCTCAAACCTAAAGTCAATCGTCCAACGTTCTTTTAAAGTACACTTTTTATATCAAGGATTTTCTTTTTCTTCATCAAGCAAATGTTACTGGAATCTAATGCATGCATATCTGGATCTTTTTGGTTTGGTTGATTAATTTGCTACTGTATTTCCTACTGTATTTCCTACTCTTCTTTAAACTTTTTAATTGTTTGCCTTGATCTTAATTACAGTGTGGAGTAGGTGGTGATGATTTTTTATTTTTCATCTCGGAATCAACAGATTATATATATATTTTTTCATGCTGCATCCTCTGCTTGGCTTGCAGCAGGGCTCTTGTTTCATGGTCTATACACTGGTTACTGTTGGAGAAGAGAGAGGGGGGAGGTGAGAGAGAGAGAAAGGTTAAGGTCCAGTCATTCCTACAGTATGACAGGCTGGTCTGTAGCTGAAACAGCAGGAGGGATACTCTCCTTGCCACAAACCCAGCCTGCTATAGCTGCAGTCTTTAATCAATCCACACAGCGCTAACAAATCTGCTGAGCTGACACACAGACACATACAGACACACACACACACACACACACACACACAGACACACACACTTTCCAGGCATCAACATGATTGATGACAGACTGGTGTATGTTTATGTATGTTCATATATTACCTTGGAATTGTTATGCAGTATGTGTGTGTGTGTGTGTGTGTGTGTGTAAGTGCATGTGTTTATGCATTGCAGCGGTGTGTGTGTACATATGTGTGTGCATGTTACTTACCATAGACCGTTACATAGACGACTATGATGAGCACACCTATGATTATGGAAACAACACTGAGGAGTCGAGCCAGTTTACCCAGTCTCTTAGCGCCGTCCATGTCTCCCGACTGCAGGCTGTTTCTGGACTGAAGAGGAGAGGAGAGGACACACAACACAAGGCAAGGTGCATTTACACCCTCACAGAGACACACAACAGTCATGACACTATTTGAGTTGTTACATTTTACATTTTGGTCATTTAACATACAATCTCATCCAGAGCAACTTATGAACTTGAACTCAAATCTTGAACTATGCCTTTCTCATGTCATCTTTTAGTTATCGTATAGTCAAACTGTCTGATGTCTGTATGACTTGTGCTCTTGTTGGAAAACAGAATCTTACAACTGAAACCCTTAAATCCATCCAGAGATTCACGGGATCACGGTTTAACCGCAATTTACAGCTTTAAACTTGTTCTCAAACATACCTGGACATGATTGAATTTGGCAGTTTCACTCAGTCTCGCTAAGTGTTCCACTGTGACATATTTATCAGCTGCTAGTCCATTAATCCACAGAGAAATGGCTTTAAAGGGGAATGAACACAAACACAACCTGAGAGATTTCCTACAGCTCTACAAAATTTGGGACCGTTTCATTGCAAGAGGTTATTCTTGTTGTATAAAGTATATCCAATATTTGGAAATGACACTGAGGCCTATTCATTGGTTGAAGTTAGTGAATGTTAATGGTTGAAGTTGGTGAATGTTAATGGTTGAAGTTGATGAATGTTAATGGTTGAAGTTGATGAATGTTAATGGTTGAAGTTGATGAATGTTAATGGTTGAAATTGATGAATGTTAATGGTTGAAGTTGATGAATGTTAATGGTTGAAGTTGATTAATGTTAATGGTTGAAGTTGATTAATGTTAATGGTTGAAGTTGATGAATAGTGTAGTTTGGGCCTTACTGTAAATCACACAAGGCAGCTTTATACGGTACTATGGTACTATACGTATATCTGCTGCAGACCATAGAGACAGGTTGACAGACTGGAGTGGAGTGGATAAGGGCCTGGGTAATTGCAACCCGGTGACATAATCAGAGGTATTTGTCTTTTGTGTCTCTCAGTCACCTCCTGTGGTCACACACACACACACACACACACACACACACACACACACACACACACACACACACACACACACACACACACACACACACACACACACACACACACCCCCACTCCATTCCACTACACTACATTATGGAGATCAATAGCTACAAACAGATCTCTACTCAACAGGCATCTCTCCAAATGACTCATTGTAGTTCTCAGGTAGGACATCATTGTTGTTTTGAGGTACTGTAGAGTAATGTGTGAGTGAACCATTGTTCCTGTGAAATAAAGCATTGAACCATTGTGTTTCCCTGGTTATCCTCTGTTATGTGTGTGTGCGGGGAGAGCACCCTAGATGACAGGTGTGTATGCTCAGGGCTGGGAGGAGAAAGGGAGGAGGGAGAGGGAGGAGGAGGGGAGGGATGGAGAGGTAGGCAGGAGGGGGAGGGATGGAGACGGAGGCAGGAGGGGGAGGGATGGAGAGGTAGGCAGGAGGGTAAGGGAGGGAGAGCGAGGCAGGAGGGGTAGGCATGGAGAGGTAGGCAGGAGGTGGAGGGAGGGAGAGAAAGGCAGGAGGGAGGAGGGAGAGAGAGGGAGGCAGGAGGGGGAGGGATGGAGAGGTAGGCAGGAGGGGAGGGGAGAGGGATGCAGGGGGGGAGGGAGGGAGAGGGAGGCGGGAGAGGAATGTTTGGAGAGGGAGGCAGGAGGGCTGGAGAGCTGGGAGACACTCCCTCCATTGGGGATGAATGAGATTACACTTTTATCACTGCAGGGAGCAACACTCCCTCCCTTCCCCCTCCCTCTCTCTCTCACTCGCTCTCCCTCTCCATCCCTCTTTCCCTCTGTGTATCCCTCCCTTCATCCCTCTCCCTCCCTCTCTCCCCCCTACCCTTCTCCTGTCCTTCCTCCCTCTCCCTCTACCCATGAGCCTCGCTGTCTCTAGTGCGGCAGGAACTCACACAGTGCACTGGTAGTCAGATAAGCCTGGGTCAGAAACCGCCAGCCAATCAGATGTATTCTCAGAAAGAGTAAAGAGTAATTATATATATGTTATATTTTTCTTATGAATGTGAAATCTCACCTATGTGATTGTCATTCTGCAGTACATCCCGGCAAGCCCACACAACAAACACACACACCACATCCTCTCCCCCAGCCCTGTGGTTGTTCCCACTGCAGTTGAGGCTGGCGAGAGAGAGAGAGAGAGAGAGAGAGAGAGAGAGAGAGAGAGAGAGAGAGAGAGAGAGAGAGAGAGAGAGAGAGAGAGAGAGAGAGAGAGAGAGAGAGAGAGAGAGAGAGAGAGAGAGAGAGAGAGAGAGAGAGAGAGAGAGAGAGAGAGAGAGAGAGAGAGAGAGAGAGAGAGAGAATCGGTGATGATAGATGGAGAGAGAAGGAGAGAATCAGAGATGAGAGATGATAGAAAGAGACTGAGAGGAAGATGGAGGTAGAGAGACAGAGAGAGACACAGAGATAGATGGAGAGAGAGAGATGAGGAAGAG
Organism: Coregonus clupeaformis; assembly: GCF_020615455.1. Classification (NCBI taxonomy): domain Eukaryota; kingdom Metazoa; phylum Chordata; class Actinopteri; order Salmoniformes; family Salmonidae; genus Coregonus; species Coregonus clupeaformis. The sequence goes on from NC_059197.1 coordinate 38,745,740, forward strand.
AGCGAGAAAGAGGGAGGATAGGGCGAGAGAGAGAGGGAGAAAGTCTCTAAGAAAGTGCTCTCCCTCCCTCTAGCCTGCTGCTGTCATTAATAATGAAGAGTGTGGTCCCATGGATGGGAGTAGGAAAGCTACTGTACTGTAGGGAGGGCCTGACAGGAGTGTGTGTGTGTGTGTGTGTGTCTGTGTCTGTCTGTGTCTGTGTGTGTGTGTGTGTGTGTGTGTGTGTGTGTGTGTGTCTGTGTCTGTGTGTATGTGTCTGTGTGTGTGTGTCAGGGTTGGGCTCAATTCGAATTGAAGGCAGTCAAAATTTATTTATTTTCAATGACTTCTCAATAAACTGAAACGTAGAATCTATTTATTTCAAACTTTTTTTTACATTTCTGAATTTTTAATTCACATCACTTCCTGAATAGACTGCCTTCAATTCCAATTGAGCCCAACCCTGGCATGTGTGTGTGTGTGTGTGTGTGTGTGTATGACCGTGTGTATTCAGATAACTCTAAAATGTCTCCTTTCCTTCCCTCCCTCCTTGAAGTCATCGCTGATCTAACATGATTTGATAGGCGAGATCAAGAGTTCCACTACGACCTAGCTTCTACCAATCCAGTCACGTCAGATCAGTGACCACTTTAAGGGAGGAAGGACAGGACACATTTCTACAGTATTGGAACGGAGCCCAAGGGCAGGGCAGGGGTAGGAAACCCTGGTGTGTAAGAGTTCACTGAAACACCTGATTCAACAACTCCACACCTTTATCAGTTGGATGTTACGTCCCTAAAAAGACCACTGATCTTAACCACATTCGATTGGTCAGTCTATGTCTAAAAACAATTGGTTTGATTTTGAGAGTTAATTTACCAATCACATAATGTTTTGTTTTGTATTCCCATTGTGATTGGTACTTGAACTTATAGGACGCCATGTTAAGAGATCACTGATCTGACCGAGTTGGATCGGTGAAAACAATGTTTCTACCCTTCTGCTTACAACAATCTCATTATGTCAAATCAGATTTCTCCTCAAGGATAGACAGATACACCTTTGAAGTATTCACATAAGGCATCATGAATCATCATCAATGGTTGTTTTCCCCCAGGGCAAAATGTCAAAGAGCTGGGAGGTGGTTCATGTGGACAGTATGTTGGATGGTGCGTAAAAGGCTTGTATGAGGCTAGACTGTATCTCTAAGGAAGAGAAGGCCTGGAGAAAGCATTATATTATTCTATTCCAGAGGTAGACTGATGATTCACATAGTTTAACACTCTGCTAGTGAAAGGTAATTAAATGGGAATCCAATAAATCCACTGTCATGTTTTTGAGGAAAAATAAATGACAATGGTGCATTGTTTTATCCATACAACATGAAGGGGCTGTTTCCAGGGGACAGATTAAGCCTAGTTCAGGAGTAAAAAGCAAGCTCAATGGAAAATCGCCATTGAAAATGCTTTTTAGTCCAGGTTAAATGTCCAGGTTAAATTTAGTACTCTATCAGCAGGCCTACTTCAGTAATGGCTAAATTGCTGCTACAACGCTGCAGTATGTTATGAGTCTTCTATACAAAATGATCTAATGCCTTAGTCCTGTAACTGCTATCAAGCTTTGGCTAAGCACTGAATACCCATTTTCCTGTATCTGCACTGTCATTGTTTTGATTTCTCTGTACATTTACCATATGTCCATTGTTCTACATTCAGTATCACACCCCCATCTGTTAACATCAGGTGTCCTTTCCCAGTGGTGTAAAGTACTTAAGTAAAAATATTTTTAAGTACTACTTAAGTAGTTTTTTGGGGTATCTGTACTTTACTATTTATATGTTTGACAACTTTTACTTTAACTTCACTACATTCCTGAAGAAAATAATGTACTTTTTACTCCATACATTTTCCCTGACACCCAAAAGTACTCATTACATGTTGAATGCTTAGCAGGACAGGAAAATGGTCAAATTCATGCACTTATCAAGAGAACACGTGGTCATCCCTACTACCTCTGCTCTGGCAGACTCACTAAACACAAATGCATCGCTTGTAAATTATGTCTGAGTGTTGGAGTGTACCCCTGGCTATCTTTTAAAAACAAGAAAATGGTGCCGTCTGCTTTGCTTAATATAAGGAATATTAAATTATTAATACTTTTACTTTTGATACTTAAGTATATTTTAGCAATTACATTTAATTTTGATACTTAAGTATATTTAGAACCAAATACATTTAGACTTTTATTCAAGTAGTATTTTACTGGGTGACTTTCACTTCTACTTGAGTAACTTTCTATTGAGGTATCTATACTTTTACTTAAGTATGACAATTGGGTACTTTTTCCACCACTGTCATTTCCAAGCTTTCAGAGGGAATGCTGACTTCAAAACTACCCAACGTAACAAGATTACTAATAAGCCATTTGACACGCATACACACACACACACACACACACACACACACACACACACACACACACACACACACACACACACACACACACACACACACACACACACACACACACACACAAACACACACGGCTCCCACTTCCCACACCTAAACAGAAAGAGAAAAATATCCATCGGGCTGAAGCCTGAAGCCCATATTTAACCAGCCAATGTGCCGAGCGTGCAGTAGCAGTTTGGGCCTAGCAGTCAGTCCTATTACCTGGAGAGGCCTGCACGGCCAATGAAAGCCTATAACCCTGCCTCTCTCTGCCTCTCCACTCCACATAATTGTTTTACATCTGTTAAGCCTAACTTGCTTTTCTACTTACAGATCAGCATGAGTTGGCCATTGGTGATTGTACAAGATATACTTAAACAATAAGGCCAGAGGGGGAGTGGTATATGGCCACTATACCACGGCTAAGGGCTGTTCTTAGGCACAATGCAACACGAACTGCTTGGACACAGCCCTTAGCCGTGATATATAAACTCAGCAAAAAAAGAAACGTCCCTTTTTCAGGACCCTGTCTTTCAAAGATAATTAGTAAAAGTAAAGGGTTTAAACACTGTTTCCCATGCTTGTTAAATTAACAATGAACAATTAATGAACATGCACCTGTGGAACGGTCGTTAAGACACTAACAGCTTACAGACGGTAGGCAATTAAAGGTCACAGTTATGAAAACTTAGGACACTAAAGAGGCCTTTCTACTGACTCTGAAAAACACCAAAAGAAAGATGCCCAGGGTCCCTGCTCATCTGCATGAACGTGCCTTAGGCATGCTGCAAGGAGGCATGAGGACTGCAGATGTGGCCAGGGCAATAAATTGCAATGTCCGTACTGTGAGATGCCTAAGACAGCGCTACAGGGAGACAGGACGGACAGCTGATCGTCCTCACAGTGGTAGACCACGTGTAACAACACCTGCACAGGATCGGTACATCTGAACATCACACCTGTGGGACAGGTACAGGATGGCAACAACAACTGCCCGAGTTACACCAGGAACGCACAATCCCTCCATCAGTGCTCAGACTGTCCGCAATAGGCTGAGAGAGGCTGGACTGAGGGCTTGTAGGCCTGTTGTAAGGCAGGTCCTCACCAGACATCACCGGCAACAACGTCGCCTATGGGCACAAACCCACCGTCGCTGGACCAGACAGGACTGGCAAAAAGTGCTCTTCACTGACGAGTCGCGGTTTTGTCTCACCAGGGGTGATGGTCGGATTCGCGTTTATTGTCGGCGGAATGAGCGTTACACTGAGGCCTGTACTCTGGAGCGGGATCGATGGAGGTCCGTCATGGTCTGGGGTAGTGTGTCACAGCATCATAGGACTGAGCTTGTTGTCATTGCAGCCAATATCAACGCTGTGCGTTACAGGGAAGACATCCTCCTCCCTCATGTGGTACCCTTCCTGCAGGCTCATCCTGACATGACCCTCCAGCCTGACAATGCCACCAGCCATACTGCTCGGTCTGTGCGTGATTTCCTGCAAACAGGAATATCAATGTTCTGCCATGGCCAGCGAAGAGCACGGATCTCAATCCCATTGAGCATGTCTGGTACCTGTTGGATCGGAAGGTGAGGGCTAGGGCCATTCGCCCCAGAAATGTCTGGGAACTTGCAGGTGCCTTGGTGGAAGAGTGGGGTAACATCTCACAGCAAGAACTGCCAAATCTGGTGCAGTCCATGAGGAGGAGATGCACTGCAGTACTTAATGCAGCTGGCGGTCACACCAGATACTGACTGTTACTTTTGATTTTGAACCCCCTTTGTTCAGGGACACATTATTCAATTTCTGTTCTCTCAGTTGTTGAATGTTGTTATGTTCTTACAAATATTTACACATGTTAAGTTTAATGAAAATAAACGCAGCTGACAGTGAGAGGACGTTTCTTTTTTTGCTGAGTTTATATATATATATATACACTACCAGTCAAAAGTTTGGACACACCTACTCATTCAAGGGTTTTCTTTATTTTTTAATGTTTTACATTGTAGAATAATAGTGAAGACATCAAAACTATGAAATAATACATATGGAATCATGTAGTAACCAAGAAAGTGTTAAACAAATCAAAATATATTATATATATTTGAGATTCTTCAAATAAAAATACAATGTAGAAAATATTAAAAATAAAGAAAAACCTGGAATGAGTAGGTGTGTCCAAACTTTTGACTGGTACTGTGTGTATATTATTTTTTATCCTTTATTACTTTCCAACCCCACCACCCCTCCCCTAATTGGAGTAAACGAGCTTATACATGTACATTTTATGGACACAGTCAATTTTACAATCATTCTATTTTGTTTGTTTTTACTCCTGAACTTCCTCTACCCTCAACCTCTCCGATCATTTTCATGATGTCCATCCGGTTTGCTTCTATATGCCGTATCTTTCAAACTGTGCTCTTTCACAAAAGTTCTCAACCTATAACCTATATACTTATTATGGACACAGTATGTTTTACATTAGTTTTGTTATTTTGTTGTTATTAGTAATTAGCCGTGGTATATTGGCCATATATCACAAACCCCTGAGGTGCCTTATTGCTATTATAAATTGGTTACCAATGTAATTAGAGCAGTAAAAATAAATGTTTTGTCATACCCGTGGTATACGGTCTGATACAGTTGAAGTCGGAAGTTTACATACACTTAGGTTGGAGTCATTAAAACTCGTATTTCAACCACTCCACACATTTCTTGTTAACAGACTATAGTTTTGGCAAGTTGGTTAGGACATCTACTTTGTGCATGACACAAGTAATTTTTCCAACAATTGTTTACAGACAGATTATTTCACTTATAATTCACTGTATCACAATTCCAGTGGGTCAGAAGTTTACATACACTAAGTTGACTGTGCCTTTAAACAGCTTGGAAAATTCCAGAAAATGATGTCATGGCTTTAGAAGCTTCTGATAGGCTAATTTACATAATTTGAGTCAATTGGAGGTGTACCTGTGGATGTATTTCAAGGCCTACCTTCAAACTAAGTGCCTCTTTGCTTGACATCATGGGAAAATCAAAAGAAATCAGCCAAAAAATTGTAGACCTCCACAAGTCTAGTTCATCCTTGGGAGCAATTTCCAAACGCCTGAAGGTACCACGTTCATCTGTACAAACAATAGTATGCAAGTATAAACACCATGGGACCACGCAGCCGTCATACCGCTCAGGAAAGAGACGCGTTCTGTCTCCTAGAGATGAACGTACTTTGGTGCGAAAAGTGCAAATCAATCCCAGAACAACAGCAAAGGACCTTGTGAAGATGCTGGAGGAAACAGGTACAAACATATCTATATCCACAGTAAAACGAGTCCTATATTGACATAACCTGAAAGGCCGCTCAGCAAGGAAGAAGCCACTGCTCCAAAACCGCCATAAAAAAGCCAGACTACGGTTTGCAACTGCACCTGGGGACAAAGATTGTACTTTTTGGAGAAATGTCCTCTGGTCTGATGAAACAAAAATATAATTGTTTGGCCATAATTACCATCGTTATGTTTGGAGGAAAAAGGGGGTGGCTTGCAAGCCGAAGAACACCATCCCAACCGTGAAGCACAGGGGTGGCAGCATCATGCTGTGGGGGTGCTTTGCTTCAGGAGGGACTGGTGCACTTCACAAAATAGATGGCATCATGAGGAAGGACAATTATGTGGATATATTGAAGCAACATCTCAAGACATCAGTCAGGAAGATAAAGCTTGGTCGCAAATAGGTCTTCCAAATGGACAATGACCCCAAGCATACTTCCAAAGTTGTGGCAAAATGGCTTAAGGACAACAAAGTCAAGGTATTGGAGTGGCCATCACAAAGCCCTGACCTCAACCCTATAGAATATTTGTGGGCAAAACTGAAAAAGTGTGTGCGAGCAAGGAGGCCTACAAACCTGACTCAGTTACACCAGTTCTGTCAGGAGGAATGGGACAAAATGCACCCAACTTATTGTGAGAAGCTTGTGGAAGGCTACCCGAAACGTTTGACCCAAGTTAAACAATTTAAAGGCAATGCTACCAAATACTAATTGAGTGTATGTAAACTTCTGACCCACTGGGAATGTGATGAAATAAAAGCTGAAATAAATCATTCTCTCTGCTATTATTCTGACATTTCACATTCTTAAAATAAAGTGGTGATCCTAACTGATCTAAAACAGGGAATTTTTACTAGGATTAAATGTCAGGAATTGTGAAAAACTGAGTTTAAATGTATTTGGCTAAGGTGTATGTAAACTTCCGACTTCAACTGTATACCACGGCTGTCAGCCAATCAGCATTCAGGGCTCGAACCACCCAGTTTATAATGTACAATATATAATATATATAAATATATTACCTTTTTTATGCCTTAGGTGGTTGAGCAATATACTGTATTATTTTTCCCTTTTGATTAAATTCCATTCCGTTTCAGTGTTAGAAAATTCATTCTAGCCATTCTGTAGGCTGTCTGAATAATCTTTCCAAGTCCACCCCTGTGACGGACAGGTAATATTGTAATATCCTTCCTGATACTAGCCCCGTAACCCCCTTTCCTGTGTGTGTGTGTGTGTGTGTGTGTGTGTGTGTCTGTGTGTGTGTGTGTGTGTGTGTGTGTGTGTGTGTGTGTGTGTGTGTGTGTGTGTGTGTGTGTGTGTGTGTGTGTGTGTGTGTGTGTGTGTGTGTGTGTGTCTGTGTGTGTGTGTCTGTGTGTGTGTGTGTGTGTGTGTGTGTGTGTGTGTGTGTGTGTGTGTGTGTGTGTGTGGGTGTGTGTGGGTGTGTCTTGCTCCCCTCAGGACTGAGAGGATGTTTATCAGAGCTGCGTAGCTGGCTAACTGCTGCAATTTGCCCTCTGCAGAAAAGCTCAATTGACTTCAAATGCCTTCTATTGAGTTAGTGGCCATCTCTGGTTTCTCTCCCTCCCTCTGTCTCTGTCTCACTGGGAGTGTCTTTGGTGAGACTGAGGAACAGTTGTTAATGTCAAAGACTTTCAGCTAGGATGCTGGGTCCATTTGTTGAAAACTGTTATTGTCAGAACTGCCATGTTCTGTAAACTGAATTGTTAATTATTGTGTGCTGTCCCTGTCATTGAGTCATTCTGCAAGCCCAAAGATAGAAGACACATGAGCCAAATCTGGTTCTTCTCACCTGGCTAGAGACACTTTTATCTGGACCAAACTAGTCTTATTAGAACACTATAATAGAAAATGTAGCCTGCAGCAAGGACAGCCACCAAAATGTTGGTCAGTCACAACTTAAGTCAGACACAAACTCTGTGGAGGTTTCAGCCTCATAACAGCAGTGTAATGAGATCTATAAAAAACACCTTTAACATCTCAGTAGTTTCAACACAACCCTTTCCAAAACTTCTCTAGTTACTGCACTCTAAGAAAACAAAGGTGCTAAGTAGAACCATATATGGTTCTTCCGTTTGTCCCCATAGCAGGGGAACCCTTTTTGGTGCTTCATAGAACCCCCTGTAAAACTAATAACCCTTTTATCTTTGAAGGGTTCTTCCTAGAACCCTCTATGAGTGGTTCCACCTGCCTTATTAGCATTTAAAATTATTTATGACAATACATAACCTATATCATAAGGCCTTTTTTTGAGGGCCTAGTTATACTCTAACACAGTGGTGTTAGGAAACTCCGGGTTTACAGGCCACATCGGGCCTGTAAGTAACATTATGCTGGCTTGCAAAGTGATGTGTAATTCCTATTGCAATCCAGCCGGAGTTAGGATATCCAAGAATTATAACTTTTAATCCCTGCATCCTGCATTCAGAATGAATGCCAGGGTAGGGAAGATAGACTGAGAAGATTGTCTAAGTCATCTAAACTGGAGCAACCATCTCAGTAACAGGTGCAATAAATCTAACTACTAACAGATTGAATTAGTTGTAATGTAATCAACCAATGTACATGCAAAAACACAGATATTGAAACAAACAATTTCGAAAATCAACCTGCAATAGAGCATGCTGGGAAATGAGTAAAAAGGACACAATCACACTAAACTCTGGTTATTAGAACCAACACTGGGGTTATTTTACACCACTGAGTGATAAGTTAATTGAATGTTATATTGAGAAAAAGTAACACTAGGTAAAACTGGCCAATTTGCTCTTTTTAAAATAAGCAGATTACTCAAACTCCTGATGTTAAAGTTTAAACACTGAGGTAAACACTAATGATCAGGCACTATTTAAAATATTTTTTATTTATTTTTATACAATAAAAAAGCGTATTCAGATTCAGAAGGGTTCTATGTAGAACAAAAAATAATTATTGCCTTCCAAAGAATCATCAAAAGAAACCTTTCTTCCAAAAATGGTTCTTAGGATGATAAAGGTTTTAGGAATACCTTTACCCTTTACCTTGGATGAGTAGCTGCTGCTTCTGCAAAAGCTAATGGGGATCCAAATGAACAAATAATGAACCCTCGTCTTCCAAAAAGGTTCTCCAAATGAAAACGGTTCTTGGTAGAACCCTATCCCTCAGCAAATAACCTTTTTGGAACCTTTTTTCTAAGAGTGTACATGACCATCCAAAAGTCCCTACAACCTCAATGCCTCTAAAAGAAACAGCACCTACAGCTTTGGATTTTGTTCGTCATTGTGTTTGAGTGGCAACAGCAAAGCTCAAATTCCTTAAAGCCGGAGAGAAGTGGAGGCTGCAGAGCACTGAGCTGTGGCCTTACTGCAGTGAGGAGCGAGATAGAGAGGCCCACGGGACTAGACATGAACCACCAGCCTGGCAGTAAGACTATGGCTGCTCCATAAATTGCAACCTATTCCCTACATAGTGCACTACTTTTGACCAGATTTCTATATAAGGAATAGGGTGCCATTTGGGACTCAGACTACGAGGCCAGACACACTGGGGAGACTGCTACTGACTGACTGGCTCTGGCTGGAAAACCAGTTCGACGCCAGATGCTTCGACTGGATGACAATACATATCTGACCGCAAGCAGCTGTCTCCTCAGGGAGGTAGGACCGGCATTGAGAGGGAGATAGACATGAACATACCATCACACACATGCCCACTATACATTATGTACAGGTTATGTGCTGCAAAACATTTTTTATATAGCCTACATATTCAAATGTAGACAGTCACATAAAGAACCATCAAACATGTACCACTGATAAGAAACAGCTACTGTACGGATTTGAGCACACACACATCGCTGTAACCCTTATTCAGGGAGCTGTAGGAACCACATTGTACATCTTCCCATTATAGGCCAATTGTCTCGGTCCAGCAGGCTTCAGGTGACCATGGCTGGATATAATGATGTCACTGATAGCCGCTGCATTTATACGACCTATCCATCCATCACTTCAAGTGGAACAAGTGGAAATAGGACAGTGTCTCTCTCCTGAGTCCTGAGTTGAGAAAAAACGCATCCTTTGTAGTTTCTACTGTAGCCTATGTTGCCACGCCCAACATCTTGAATGAATCTCTGATGGTGAAGTTATTAAGCGTTGCTGTAAGCCTCATCTTGATTGAACAACCCATTTCCGTTCTCTTTGTTTTTGGTAAGACATACAGTGGGGAAAAAAAGTATTTAGTCAGCCACCAATTGTGCAAGTTCTCCCACTTAAAAAGATGAGAGAGGCCTGTAATTTTCATCATAGGTACACGTCAACTATGACAGACAAATTGAGAGAGAAAAAATCCAGAAAATCACATTGTAGGATTTTTTATGAATTTATTTGCAAATTATGGTGGAAAATAAGTATTTGGTCACCTACAAACAAGCAAGATTTCTGGCTCTCACAGACCTGTAACTTCTTCTTTAAGAGGCTCCTCTGTCCTCCACTCGTTACCTGTATTAATGGCACCTGTTTGAACTTGTTATCAGTATAAAAGACACCTGTCCACAACCTCAAACAGTCACAATCCAAACTCCACTATGGCCAAGACCAAAGAGCTGTCAAAGGACACCAGAAACAAAATTGTAGACCTGCACCAGGCTGGGAAGACTGAATCTGCAATGCTTGGTTTGAAGAAATCAACTGTGGGAGCAATTATTAGGAAATGGAAGACATACAAGACCACTGATAATCTCCCTCGATCTGGGGCTCCACGCAAGATCTCACCCCGTGGGGTCAAAATGATCACAAGAACGGTGAGCAAAAATCCCAGAACCACACGGGGGGACCTAGTGAATGACCTGCAGAGAGCTGGGACCAAAGTAACAAAGCCTACCATCAGTAACACACTACGCCGCCAGGGACCCAAATCCTGCAGTGCCAGACGTGTCCCCCTGCTTAAGCCCTGCTTATGTCCAGGCCCATCTGAAGTTTGCTAGAGTGCATTTGGATGATCCAGAAGAGGATTGGGAGAATGTCATATGGTCAGATGAAACCAAAATATAACTTTTTGGTAAAAACTCAACTCGTCGTGTTTGGAGGACAAAGAATGCTGAGTTGCATCCAAAGAACACCATACCTACTGTGACGCAAGGGGGTGGAAAATTCATGCTTTGGGGCTGTTTATCTGCAAAGGGACCAGGACGACTGATCCGTGTAAAGGAAAGAATGAATGGGGCCATGTATCGTGAGATTTTGAGTGAAAACCTCCTTCCATCAGCAAGGGCATTGAAGATGAAACGTGGCTGGGTCTTTCAGCATGACAATGATCCCAAACACACCGCCCGGGCAACGAAGGAGTAGCTTCGTAAGAAGCATTTCAAGGTCCTGGAGTGGCCTAGCCAGTCTCCAGATCTCAACCCCATAGAAAATCTTTGGAGGGAGTTGAAAGTCCGTGTTTCCCAGCGACAGCCCCAAAACATCACTGCTCTAGAGTAGATCTGCATGGAGGAATGGGCCAAAATACCAGCAACAGTGTGTGAAAACCTTGTGAAGACTTACAGAAAACGTTTGACCTGTGTCATTGCCAACAAAGGGTATATAACAAAGTATTGAGAAACTTTTGTTATTGACCAAATACTTATTTTCCACCATAATTTGAAAATAAATTCATAAAAAATTCTACAATGTGATTTTCTGGATTTTTTTTCAAATTTTGTCTGTCATAGTTGACGTGTACCTATGATGAAAATTACAGGCCTCTCTCATCTTTTTAAGTGGGAGAACTTGCACAATTGGTGGCTGACTAAATACTTTTTTTCTCCACTGTATACTGTGCCCTCGGAAAGTATTCAGACCCCTTGACTTTTTCCACATTTTATTATGTTACAGCCTTATTCTAAAATGGATTAAATAAATAAAAAAATCCTCAGCAATCTACACACAATACCCTATAATGACAAAGCAAAACCTGTTTTTTAGAAATGTTTGCTAATGTAAATAAATTCAAATAAAAAATAAATGTTCCTGTTTCCATTTATAATTCTTGAGATGTTTCTACAACTTGATTGGAGTCCACCTGTGGTAAATTCAATTGACTGGACATGATTTGGAAGGGCACACTCCTGTCTATATAAGGTCCCACAGTTGACAGTGCATGTCAGAGCAAAAACCAAGCCATGAGGTTGAAGGTATTATCCGTAGCGCTCCGAGACAGGATTGTGTCGATGCACAGATCTGGGGAAGGGTACCAAAAATGTTCACCAGCATTGAAGGTCCCCAAGAACACAGTGGCCTCCATCATTCTTACATGGAAGAAGTTTGGAACCACCAAGACTCTTCCTAGAGCTGGCCTCCCAGCCAAACTGAGCAATCGGGGGAGAAGGGCCTTGGTCAGGGAGGTGAACAAGAACCCGATGGTCACTCTGACAGAGCTCCAGAGTTCCTCTGTGGAGATGGTAGAACCGTCCAGAAGGACAACCATCTCTGCAGTACTCCACCAATCAGGCCTTTATGGTAGAGTGGCCAGACAGAAGCCACTCCTCAGTAAAAGGCACATGACAGCCCACTTGGAGTTTGCCAAAAGGCACCTAAAGACTCTCAGACCATGAGAAACAAGATTGTCTGGTCTGATGAAACCAAGATTGAACTCTTTGGCCTGAATGCCAAGCGTCACGTCTGGAGGAAACCTGGCACCATCCCTACGGTGAAGCATGGTGGTGGCAGCATCATGCTGTGGGGATGTTTTTCAGCGGCAGGGACTGGGAGACTAGTCAGGATCGAGGGAAAGATGAACGGATCAAAGTATAGAGAGATCCTTCATGAAAACCTGCTCCAGAGCGCTCAGGACCTCAGACTGGGGTGAAGGTTCACCTTCCAACAATACAACGACCCTAAGCACACAGCCAAGACAACGCAGGAGTGGCTTTGGGACATTTGTCTCTGAATGTCCTTGAGTGGCCCAGCCAGAGCCCAGACTTGAAACCGATCGAACATCTCTGGAGAGACCTGAAAATAGATGTGCAGCAATGCTCCCCATCCAACCTGACAGAGCTTGAGAGGATCTGCAGAGAAGAATGGGAGAAACTCCCCAAATACAGGTGTGCCAAGTTTGTAGCGTCATACCCAAGAAGACTCGATGCTTTAATCACTGCTAAAGGTGCTTCAACAAAGTACTGAGTAAAGGGTCTGAATACTTATTTAAATGCAATATTTCATTTTATTTTTATTTATTTTTATTCCATAAATTAGCAAACATTTCTAAAATCCTGTTTTTGCTTTGTCATTATGGGGTATTGTGTGTAGATTTATGAGGGGAAAAAACGATGTAATCAATTTTAGAATAAAGCTGTAGCGTAACAAAATGTGAAAAAAGTCAAGGGGTCTGAATACTTTCCGAAGGCACTGTTTACTGTATATATATATTAAAAAATACAACACAAAACACATACAAACGACAGCATACAGACTCACACAAACATCAACAACATCACCCCTGCCCAGACCTACCTGCCCACACCCCCATCTCCAGCGCCCTCATTACTCTCCGCCACATGGCCTCAAACTGCACCATTTTGTTTCTCTCCGTCGCACACGCACTTTCAACATTTAGATAATAAAGCATTTGACCTTTCCATTGTGTTAACGATGGAGGATTGGTTGATTTCCAGTTTTTAAGTACATGTTTTTTCAAGATGATTGATGAGGCAAGTATCATCCAACCCATCGGGTATCTCACTGCACCCTCATATGACATGTCTTGAAATATGCAGACAGACGGATTAAAAGTACATTTACATTTTAATGCTTCTGACAACCAACTTTCTAACTCCGCCCATAACTTTTGGACTTTATAGCATTCCCAGAAGTTATGGATTAATAAGTCATTGTTAGTTTTACACTTAAGACATGACTCTGCTGTTGTGCTGTAGAACTTGTGAATTGTGTCTCTTGTATAATACATTCTATACATTAGTTTATACTGGATTTAGTGTACATTTTAGTTAACTGTAATTTCGTTGGTTATGTTCCCATATTCCCTCCATCTTGTGCCAATATCAGTTATTTAGATTTTTTTCTAAGAGATTGACAGTTGGATAGGCTCTCTGCAATGTTTTGTATATCTTACCTATCATATGAATATTATTTTCTGACTCAAATAGGATTCCCTCAAGATTGCTCTGATGTCCAAAAGATTTCAAATCGAAATTTAATGTACTTGAAAATATCTACATTGGTCAGTCCAAAATGGCTTTTTAATTCTGTCATGGAAATAAATACATGTCCTATTACCAAGTCATTTACGCTTTCTATGCCTTTAGTTTTCCATGTGGACCAATTTATCCGTGAATTATGAAAAGCTATCCAAGGAAGGTTCCATAGGGTTGTGTTTTTAGGGTGTGATCTTGGTTCTTGTAGAATACGTTACATTTTCTTCCATATTGTAATAGTGCTCTTAACTATGAAGTTTTTAATGTTCTTAGCTTTATCCTTTGAAAATAGACACGTGAAAAGATTCTGGGGATGAGCATGCGTCTCTTCAATATGTACCCATTGTTCCTCTTTAGTGCATGTAGCCCTTTCCTGCAATCAATGATCAAAAGTGCCCTCTTTGGCCTCATGGGTGGAATGTTATTAATATTTTTCATAATTTCATCATTAACAAAGACTATTTCAAAAAAACAGAAGAAAATCCGGTGTTTCTATTTCAAACAGTTTTGTTATATTTCATTCTTCTGTGATGTATATCAAGTGTAATATTGGGATGCAAACTCAAAATTGAATAGATTTTGACTCTATATCTGACATGGTACAGGTATCTTCTTTGTTTTAAGCTCATAACTATGAATGTGACGTTTATACTTTTGTTACAAAGTAGATTTGTTTAAGACTACCAATAATCACTCTGTGTGACCCTGAATAAGCCCACTGCAGTGAAAGGTTATAACTACAGTGCCCTCCACTATTATTGGCACCCCTGTTTAAGATGTGGTCGAGGACTTCCAAAAATTCTCCTTTTTTTTTTAAACAACATAGAACCCAAATGCAAAAAAATAGAAAAATCCAACCTTTTATTTAAGTACATTACTTTGGTGGTAAAAAAAAAATCACACATTTAGAAAAAAAATACTTGAAATCATGTGTCCCACAATTATTGGCACCCCTAACAATTCCGCTGAAAATTTTAATTGATTTTTTTTTAAATATATTTTTCTGTAGTTGCTAAAGTTGGTCAGGGTATCTAGGAACTTTTCATTAGTAATTCATGACTTCCTGTTTCCCTGGGGTATAAATATGACGTGACACAGAGGCCTAATTCTCTTACCCATTTGTCAACATGGCAAAGACAAGAGAACACACCATTCAAGTAAGGCAGATTTGTGTCGACCTTCATAAGTCAGGCAATGGCTACAAGAAAATAGCCACTCGCCTTAACTTGCCCGTATCTACAGTCAGAGGAATCATTAAGAAGTTTAAAACAACTGGAACAGTGACAAACAAGGCTGGAAGAGGTCCCAAGTTTATCTTGCCACAACGCACAGTGAGGAGGATGGTAAGAGAAGTAAAAAAAAGTCCTAAGCTCACTGTCACAGAATTGCATCAAAGAGTGGCATCTTGGGGTCATAAAGTCTCCAAAACAACCATCAGACGCTCTCTACATGCCAACAAGCTGTTTGGGAGGCATGCAAGGAAAAAGCCTTTTCTCACTAACACTCACAAACGTAAACGTCTGAAGTTTGCTAAGCGGCACTGGGACTTCAACTGGGATCGTGTGCTTTGGTCAGATGAGACTAAGATTGAGCTTTTTGGCAACAAACACAGTGGGTCTGGCGTAAAACAAAAGATGAGTATGTTGAAAAGCACCTCATGCCCACCGTGAAGTATGGTGGAGGATCTGTGATGCTGTGGGCCTGTTTCTCTTCCAAAGGCCCTGGGAACCTTGTTAGGGTGCATGGCATTATGAACGCTTTGAACTACCAGGACATTTTAAATAAAAACCTGATGGCCTCTGCCAGAAAGCTGAAGATGGGTCGTCATTGGGTCTTTCAGCAGGATAATGATCCAAAACATGTGGCAAAATCTACACAAAAATGGTTCAGCAGTCACAAACTCAAGGTCCTCCCATGGCCATCTCAGTCCCCAGACCTCAACCCAATCGAAAACCTGTGGGGCGAGCTAAAGAGGAGAGTGCATAAGAGAGGACCCAGGACACTGGATGATCTAGAAAGATTGTGCAAAGAAGAATGGTCAAAGATCCCCTCTCTCTGTGTTCTCCAATCTTGTGAAATGTTATAGGAGGAGATTAAGTGCTGTCTTGTTGGCAAAAAGGGGGTTGTACAAAGTATTAACATCAGGGGTGCCAATAATTGTGGGACACATGATTTCAAGTTTTTTTTTTTCTAAATGTGTGATTTTTTTTTTTTACACCAAAGTAATGTACTTAAATAAAAGGTTAGATTTTTCTATTTTTTTTGCATTTGGGTTCTATGTTGTTTTTTAAAAAAAAGAGAATTTTTGGAAGTCCTCGACCACATCTTAAACAGGGGTGCCAATAATTGTGGAGGGCACTGTATATGTCACAAGTAAAAGCCTTGGGTCGCGAGTTGATACAATTCCAAGTCCGGAAGATTAAAACCACCCTCAGACTTAGGAAGATGTAATACCTTCCTTTTTATTCTATGAGTTTTATTTGCCCATATAAAGTATTTTATGACGAGTATACTTTTTAAAATAATGTCTTTGGTGGGGTAATTGGTATTACCGAGAATAAATATAAAGACTTTGGGAGTCATGCCATTCTGAAGAGGTTTATTCTACCTGTAAGATGTATGGGAATATTGTTCCATTTAATTAGATCTGCTTTCATATTGTTCAGTAATGGGATAAAGTTATCTTTACATATGTTTTGTTTGATGTCACTTATTAAACATCTTAAGTACTTGATATTTTTTGTGGTCCACTTAAAGGATTTCTCTAGATCTTGAGTTACTTTTTTTATTTTGCCTATTGCCATTATTTAGTTTTTTTCCACATACATTTTATATCCTGAGGTTTTAGAGTATTCTGAAAATATTTTTTGCAAGGGGGGCATTGAGTTTTCAATATTGGTCAGGTACATCAGGTGACCATCTGCAAATAAATTTAGTTTATGTTATTGTTTACTAATACGGATACCTGTTAGGTTTGGGCCCTGACTAATTATTTCTGCAAGCAGTTCAATTGCCAGTGCAAACAGGAGGGGGGAGAGAAGACATCCATGTCTAAAGCAATTTAATTAGATAATGTATTATTTGTGTATATTTTAGATTGAGGACATTTATGTAATATTTGTATTAAATGTATTATTTCAGCTGGAAGGTTGAAAGCTTCCAATGTTTTGAATAGAAAAGGCCATTCAAAACGGTCAAAAGCCTCTTTGGCATCAACAGCCATTATTGATAAATCTATATCTTGTTTTTATTGTATTGTATTAAACTGAAACATGTTCTTGTATTTGTTTGGAAGTGTCTATTTTTAATAAAACCCTGTTTGATTGATATGTATAAAGTCTGGTAAGACTTTTGTCATTCTGTTGCTTATGAGATTTGTTATTATTTCCGTTCTCAGCGGTCTCTATGAACTCTATAAGTATATATTTTAAATGCTTTGAATTTTTACGACACGACCACAGCATTGATTGTGTCCAGCACAAGAGATTGGCCACCATAAAGCCGCGTGCACACAGGTTGCATCATTACATTGCTGTCTGGTACATTTTACGTAGTCTTCGCAATCCATGCGCTGCATCACAACAAAAAGAATCACGCTACACATTAGCAACTTCTTCTGTGGTTTATCTACTTCCGTGTCTGATACCGCACGGCAAAGCAACGCACACAAGATGGAAAATTCCAATGCATGCGACACACTGCCTGCAGTGCCACACACCGTAACTCCGGCAGATGAGTCACAGCACTGCCTCCCATTGAAATTAATGGACTTCCACCAGAACGCATACAGTGTACACAACCAGTGTGCGTGAGGCTTAACACCTTAGCCTACCTACACTGTGCCTCTCTTGGGGCTATGGAAGTCATGATATTTTGTCAGACGGTTATTGTCATGCAGAAGTTTTCCGGTCTCACGGTAAAGTACCGTTAATTAACATAAACACGTTTAGCATCTCCAGGACACCACACATACAAGCCGCTGATGCGTGCCTTTGTAACATCTACATTAAAAAAATTATATTCCATAAATTTAATATACACCATAACAATAAATCCATTATTTATTTTAGGCAGGTCTAAAGAAACATTATGATATGAAGAACATTTATTTCAGAAGAACGAATATGAGTTGGCCTACTGTATGTTATCTGGCTATGCCATAGGCTGTAGGCTTGTTCATTTAGCAGACAAGATATGCTTATAAGTCCTGTGCCATTATTTTATATTATACCACAGCATTGTTGAATACTCGTTTCTGATTGGCTAGAAGGGCATTCTAGAATGGACATTAAAACCAGATAACGGGTCAGTTGGAAAAGATGTCGGGACAGTTGGAAAAGATATTGGGACATCTTGCAATCATGACGCAATAAGCGCCTACACATGCAGACCATACTTGCTACAAAGTTACAGAAAGCTAAACCAACAACCACACAAACCGAAATTGGATACATTGTAAACGCAGGTCCAACAAGGAAAAACTTGTTTTTGCAGAGACATATTTATTTTGAGCATCTGATGACGTAACGTGGTGAGTGATGAACATTAATTTCTCTGGTCCTTACTGCAGTGTTGCAGTCATGATGCAAGTGGCGCTATGCTGTCAAATCCTCCCACGTTTCTGGAAGGACCAGCTGTTTTCAGCAACTGATTTTTTTTGGGGGGGTTTATTTGGTCATATTGGCAGGTTTGCTAGCAGCAAACTATTTAGCTAGCTTCTAGCCTAATTGTGAATTTGCAGTGCGATCTCCTCGTAATGAACAGTGTCGAGTGTCCTGACGAGAAGGCAAACTTTTCTAGCTATGCCAGACAAAATCGGGAATTATCAGCTCATTGTTATGGATGTATCCAAATGAATGTCAATAGAAAACAGCTACTTTGCTGTTGTTCTGGCTGCAGAGGTTGTGACTGTGTAGCCATAGCTAGTTGGCTAGCTAGCAGCAAGCAAGGGATAAGAACGTTGCCACTGAGCATGGCAACGGCACATAAAGAACGAACGACGGGGTCGCGTCCATAAATATTGAACTAATCGAACGAACTACTTTTTACTGCTCTAATTACGTTGGTAACCCGTTTATAATAGCAATAAGGCACCTCGGGGTTTGTGGTATATGGCAAATATACCATGGCTAAGGGCTGTATCCAGGCACTCTGCGTTGTGTTGTGCAAAAGAACAGCACTTAGCCATGGTATATTGGCCATATACTACACCCCCTCGGGCCTTATTGCTTACTTATAGCCATGGTATAAAAGTGATAATCAACTCGGGGCTCTATGTAATCTCTGGAAAATAATGCAACTCTGTGGAAGATCAGTTCCACTGTCACGCCCTGACCTTGAGAGGCCTGTTGTCTTTAGTTGGTTTGGTCAGGGCGTGAGATTCTATGCTAGAAATTCTATGTTTTTGTTCTAGGTATTGTATGTCTATGTTTGGCCGGGTGTGATTCCCAATCAGAGACAGCTGTCGCTCGTTGTCTCTGATTGGGGATCATACTTAAGTAGCCTGTTTGCCTACCTTAGTTGTGGGATCTTGTTCCGTGTGTAGGCTTGTATTTGTATAGCCTGAGGACTTCACGTTAAGTTGTTTCTTGTTTTGTTTATGTTTATGAAGTTTAATAAACATGTTCGCATACCACGCTGCACCTTGGTCTGACCCGTCTCTCAACGACCGTGACAGAAGATCCCACCACCAACGGACCAAGCAGCGTGCCCAGGAGGAGCAAACACCCTGGACACAGGTGGGGAAGATGTGGTCTTGGGAGGCCAGGCAGGAGAGGAGAAACGGCGACCCAAAAGGACTCGGCCGAGGAGGAAGTCCGAGAGGCAGCCCCAATAAAAAAATGTGGGGGGGCTACAGGGGTGGTCAGGGAGCGAGCGAGAAGAGCCGCGACCACTGCACCCGGTGGGTTTCCAGTTTGAGTCCCTACGACCATGGGAACAGGAATGGGAACAGTTTTATACTGAGGAGTCGGAGGATGACGACGACGATGAGTTTCTGTTCCCTAACTCGTGGGGGCTCCCGGAGGAGTCCTCACTGGAGGAGGATTGGGCGCGGAGAGTAAAGGACTGGTACAGTCGTAGACCTCCAGCGCCGGTTCCCAGTCCGGAACGCCTCGTGCCTGCTTCTCGCACCAAGCCAGTGGTGCGTGCTCCCAGTCCGGTAAGATCCGTGTCTGCTCCTCGCACCAAGCCAGTGGTGCGTGTCCCCAGTCTGGCACGGCCCGTTCCTGCACCTCGCACCAGACCTGTGGTGCGTGTCCCCAGTCCGGTACGGCCCGTCCCTGCTCCTCGCACCAAACCAGTGGTGCGTGTCGTCAGCCCAGTACGCCCCGTACCTGCTCCCCGCACCAAGCCAGTGGTGCGTGTTCCCAGTCCAGTACGGCCCGTCCCTGCTTCTCGCACCAAACCAGTGGTGCGTGTCGCCAGCCCGGTACGCCCCATACCTGCTCCCCGCACCAGGCCAGTGGTGCGTGTCTCCAGTCCGGTCCGGCCCGTGCCTGCACCTTCACCAAGGCAGTGGTGCGTGTTCCCAGTCCGGTACGGCCCGTGCCTGCTCCTCGCACCAGACTAGTGGTGCGTGTCCCCAGTCCGGCCCGGCCTGCTCCACCGGTGCCTGATCCGGCTCCGGTCGGTTGCCCCATTCCGGAGTCAGAGCAGTCCGCTCCACCGGGGTCCAGTTCAGCTCCGGTCAGCGGCTCCATTCCGGAGTCAGAGCAGTCCGCTCCACCGGGGTCCAGTTCAGCTCCGGTCAGCGGCTCCACTCCGGAGCCAGAGCAATCCGCTCCACCGGTGCCTGATCCAGCTCCGGTCAGCGGCTCCATTCCGGAGTCAGAGTAGTCCACTCCACCGGTTTCTATTCCAGCTCCGGTCAGCGGTTCCGCTCCGGAGCCAGAGCAGTCCGCTCCACCGGGGTCCAGTTCAGCTCCAGTCAGCGACTCTACTTCAGACCCAGAAGTCAGCCCCTCTCCAGGGTCGGGGCCTCCCACACCAGGGTCCAGACAGGGCTTGGTGCATCGTGGGGGGATTGCCGATCCAGGCCCAGATGTCAGCCCCTCTCCAGGTTCGGGGTCTCCCACACCAGGGTCCAGACAGGGCTTGGTGCATCGTGGGGGGATTGCCGATCCAGGCCCAGACGTCAGCCCCTCTCCAGGTTCGGGGTCTCCCACACCAGGGTCCAGACAGGGCTTGGTGCATCGTGGGAGGAAGGAGAGGGGAAGCATCGCGCCAAGGTCCAGACCAGACATGGGGCGCAACGGAGAGGCAGAGAGGAAGAGGTCGTCACGCCCGGAGCTGGATCCGACTCCGAGGCTGAAAGCCCACCCGGACCCTCCCCTAATGAGTCAGGTTGGTGCGGCCGGAGTACGCACCTTTGGGGGGGGGTACTGTCACGCCCTGACCTTGAGAGGCCTGTTGTCTTTAGTCAGGGCGTGAGATTCTATGCTAGAAATTCTATGTTTTTGTTCTAGGTATGGTATGTCTATATTTGGCCGGGTGTGATTCCCAATCAGAGACAGCTGTTGCTCGTTGTCTCTGATTGGGGATCATACTTATGTAGCCTGTTTGCCTACCTTAGATGTGGGATCTTGTTCCATGTGTAGGCTTGTATTTGTATAGCCTGAGGACTTCACGTTACGTTGTTTCTTGTTTTGTTTATGTTTATGAAGTTTAATAAACATGTTCACATACCACGCTGCACCTTGGTCTGACCCGTCTCTCAACGAACGTGACATCCACTCCGCTAGTGTGGTGAGATATTCTGTAGCTAAAGGTAATGTGTCAGCCTGTTAATTATGAAAATATTTTATAAAAAATGCCCTATTACTAGGCTATTCAAAATCAAATACAAATTCACTATAATTGTAGGCTAACTCTGAATTTGTTTAATTTAGGCTAGACCAATTATGTACCAAAGGTATCTTAAATCAGTATTTTTCGGGTTTGGGCTCATATATAGGCCTATGCATTTGCATAAGCTATAATATGCATATGGGTGTTTTGAATTAATCATCACCTTAGAAAGCACTGTCCATTTCGTTGTGTTAGGCTTTGAAACAACATCCACATCGACCATGTTTTCCACTCAGTTTCAACCTGTTGTTGAACTTGTTGAACTTCTTTCTTCAAATTGATCAATCCAACACATTATTACACACATTTCATCGATTTTCTTTCTTTATAACGCATTTGTGTACACAAATTCCACTTTGTTGTGGCTAACATTAGCTAGGCTATCTAGATGGCTAATGTTAGTTGGTTACTACTAACACATGTCCAGAGTGCATAAGAGGAGATTACCATGACTCAACAGTCACATCGAATTTTACTGCGGTCATGACTGGTGTGGCGGTAATACAGTCACCGCAACAGCCCTAGCCTCTCTCCATGTGCTATTTAATTAATTGTAAAATAAAAGACAAATTGGAGGGTGATGGATATGTCATGTGATCCCAGTTTTCGCGATCCCTCCGGATTTAAGCAGACTGGATGCACTTAATGTTGTGCTTGCATTACAACACCAAATGATGTTGTTGTCCATGTATGTTTCTACAGAATACATTGTACTTGGATATCAATTGAGGTAAGAATATTGCTATTTTTTGTTTACGACCGTTTTTTCAGTGAGGTCATTTTTATCCTTCCAATATTTGCCAAGTCAGGGCTTAACCGGCCATGTACACTATACAAGCAGCACTCACCTACTCATGCTAGCCTCGCCCTCATGTGGGTGCTAACAAGCTAGCAAGAAAGCTAGGTTGTGCTACGTATCAACCACCATTGTCAGCCAATCCAGTAGGGGTTGGAAGCTATGGTGAGCTTCGATTAGTCACTCAGGTCACGTTATCTCGCTTTGCTTCCGTTGAAAGCAAATGGCTTCCGATGTTTCACCGCACTATGTCTCTTCCTAGTGTAAGTGGCCTCTAAATTGCCCCCATTTTTTGGCACCAGAAACACTGTTGTTTAAAAACAATATAATTCTGGTCAACATCCTCATTAATAAATCTGCTGCAACAAAGCCTACATCAATGTGCCAACACCTGCCATATTAGTGTCTAGCTGGGACATCATGGAAGATGCATGGCACCCGGTACAGGAAGTGCAGGTATGCTGCAGATCTTTTCTTAATGAAGCAGCAGGAGTGTAATTGAGTGGGCCCTCACCCCCCTCCCTTCCCACAAGGTAGGCTAAAGACAGTTGAAAAAATACTGGGAACGGAAATGTGATCGATATACTGTCCTTTTCCCTTTATCATAAAATGATTTGTTGAACAGTTGTAGATTTAGGGCTCTATTCAATCCATATCGCGGAAATTCAGCGTTACAGCATGATTGAAATGTTAAGATAATGTTCCCGTGTTAGCAGAGATCGCATTCAAGGTAAACACTGCATATGTTGGCAAAATCGGAAATTACCTTTACAGTTCTAGCGTGGAATCTTTAACGCTTCAGCGATACAGCTTGTATAGAGCCCTTAGGCCTACACTCGATCATGAATGGGTAAAAAGGGGCTTTCGAATTCAACTGGGCTATAGGGCTACGATTTAGTGGCAAAAGGTCGTAGACCTTACGCTGTTTGAGGTTATTACTAGTGTTAATATCCTAGGTCTATTTTAAATATTAATTGCAAATAATGATTCCCTTATCCCGCAATGTTTTCTATATCAATACAGCATGGACAGTGATGAACAGTGAATTGACAAGAAACGACAGGCGTTTTTAGACCCCACTTTCCTAGACAGACAATAGATATCCACTTACCATAATTGAAAATACCAAAGCAACAATGCTGACGGGCCAGACAGGGCAGAAGCAGGACAATATGACCAGTATGAGATAGTCTTTGGGCTTTTGCGCCTCTTGGACCGCGGCATTCCCGATGGAAGAGGTGCAACTGCGACTCAAACTGACCCGGGACGGGGAAAGGGGGGCAGCGGCCAGGTGCCCTGCAGAGCCCGACCTAAAGGGCACACTGTGGCCGTTCTGGTCTACATCCAGGTTCTTGTCGCTCCCCACGTTGACCGTGAAGGAGGAGGACATTTTCATACCGTTGCCCCCAGCGGGCTTGGTGGTCACGGTGCTGAGAAGTTTCTCCGTCTCCTGAGACTCGTTGGCGGGCGCGCCGCGGCTCTCTCCCAGGGTAGATTTCTCGAATTCAGTGTCTATGTTGATTGCCATTTCTTCAAAATCCAAAATATTAAAATTAGTTTCCAATAGAGGAAAATAATGCCTACTTGTGTAAAGTAATAAGACTGGTTATAGTGGTGCTAAATTCCAATTCTTTGACCTGATAAAAAAAAAATATTTTAATCGTGCCAAGATTAATTATCCAATTTATTTCGATTTTACAATAAACTCTAAGACTATGACTATCCAATGTAACCAATTACGTGGCAAGTTGATATGTATACTAATGCAACACTTAGGTGGGCTATGTCATTATAAATCAACCCCTTTCAATTAGAGATAAAACATTTAGTGGTATTTTCCCGTTGGATTTTCGCATCATTCTTCCTCTAGAATCAAGAATGCCTTCCGTCTCAATTCCGCAGTTCCATTCAATCCACACGCGCTATCGGAAAGCGATCTCCTCTGAAATGTGCACACCCTCTCTCCATCTATAACGCCTGAGCCAAATAACAAATCACTCAGTGAAGCGCCTGTCGCCTGCCTTTTCAATCCCACCGCGACGCACAATTATTACTACCTTTATATCTCACTTAAATAAACGTTTTCTTTTCTCATTCAAAGTAATAAAGAAGGACGGAATACAGATGAGTTTATCTCAAATATACCCCCAGAAACAGAGAAAGTGAGTTTTGTGTCCTGTGTGTTGTTCCGCAACCGGACGTGTGTCAAGGCTGTTTCTCACGCTGCAGCAACAGAGCCACTGGGTTGAACTTGTAGCAGAGCAGTGCGGCGCCCCCTCCCCACCCCCTTCCTCTCCTCCCCCTTATTTCTCTCCTTCCATCCTTCCCAACATCAGCACCACTATGGAAGCGCGCCAGGAGCAGGAGAGGCAGGGCGGAATCTCTCTGGCGCTTTGATCCCCGCGTGGGACGCCTCAAAACCTCTTCTAATATAGGCTAATATAGGCCACTTATACTATTCTAATTTGTCTAATTTGTGGAAATAGCATTGATGATCTTAGGTTTGTTTGTGTAGATTTGCTCAATGTCCTGAGGACACGCTTGATTGAACACGTGTACACCGTATGGTAGGAATGTTAATTGTCTTCCACTAGGCTCCCTTTACGCAGCAGGTCAGGAACCTGATATAGCCTACTGGTAAATTAATACCAAATCAATAACCTACCACGGGGGTTGGTTTTATTTGTGGATACTGACATAGAAACTTTGTAGTTCAACCTTGAATTTAGGCTTCCATCCACATTCTGTATCAACTAATTATAAACAGTGGGTAAATGTTTTCAGATACAGCATTTAAAGCTGTAACTAGATTGATACTATGTATAGCCCTAAAGTGCTAAATGTTATGATAGCTGATAGCACTATGTTTTCTGCTGCTATGGTCCAAAATGAGGACCTATGACAAGTGAGGGCAGTTGGGTGTTGTCTGTTTTTGTGTCCTACACTCTTAGAAAAAAAGGTTCCTTATAGAACCCAAAAGGGTTATATTGCTTGCTTTATATATGGATCAGAACCCTAGATGTTCTTCTTCACTGAACCAAAATGGTTCCATACAGAACCCAGTATGGTGCCATTTATGAATAATGGCTACTACTATTAAATAGTAATATTTTTAGCTAAAAATATAATTAAATGAATAATTGAATAATGGACAATATAATACCAGCATAGTTTTTAGAATGTATTGTCATTAAATGCAAAAATAGTTTGGAAATATGCACTGGTGGGCAGGAAATTTAGAGTATCATGTAGTAGCTTAAACCTATTGATGTTACATTGAGCTAGGTGAATGGAATATGAATGACAGTCATCCAATATGCTATAATAGAAAGAAGGCCATGCTCCAAAAAATAATCCTCCTCCCTCATCTTAAACAGCACCGACCGCCACTGGCAGACATACAGTATATAATTATTATGATGTAGAAGAACAATGCAGTGCTTTGCAAAAGTATTCATCCCCCTTGGCGTTTTTCCTATTTTGTTGCATTACAACCTGTAATATACATTGATTTTTATTTGGATTTCATGTAATGGACATACACAAAATAGTCCAAATTGGTGAAGTGAAATTAAAAAAATAACTTGTTAAAAAAAAATCAAAAAAAATAATAATGGAAAAGTGGTGTGTGCATATGTATTCACCCCCTTTGCTATGAAGCCCCTAAATAAGATCGGTTGCAACCAATTACCTTCAGAAGTCACATAATTAGTTAAACAAAGTCCACTTGTGTGCAATCTAAGTGTCACATGATCTGTCACATGATCTCAGTATATATACACCTGTTCTGAAAGGCCCCAGAGTCTGCAACACCACTAAGCAAGGGGCACCACCAAGCAAGCGGCACCATGAAGACCAAGGAGCTCTCCAAACAGGTCAAGGACAAAGTTGTGGAGAAGTACAGATCAGGGTTAGGTTATAAAAAAATATCTGAAATTTTGAACATCCCACGGAGCACCATTAAATCCATTATGAAAAAATGGAAAGAATATGGCACCACAACAAACCTGCCAAGAGAGGGCCGCCCACCAAAACTCACGGACCAGGCAAGGAGGGCATTAATCAGAGAGGCAACAAAGAGACCAAAGATAACCCTGAAGGAGCTACAAAGCTCCACAGTGGAGATTGGAGTATCTGTCCATAGGACCACTTTAAGCCGTACACTCCACAGAGATGGGCTTTACGGAAGAGTGTCCAGAAAAAAGCCATTGCTTAAAGAAAAAAATAAGCAGTCTTCCAGAGATTTGAGACTGGGACGGAGGTTCACCTTCCAGCAGGACAATGACCCTAAGCATACTGCTAAAGCAACACTTGAGTGGTTTAAGGGGAAATATTTAAATGTCTTGGAATGGCCTAGTCAAAGCCCAGACCTCAATCCAATTGAGAATCTGTGGTATAACTTAAAGATTCCAACTTGAAGGAGCTGGATAAGTTTTGCCTTGAAGAACGGGGGTGAATTTGTAAAAAAAACAAAAAGAATAATAGAAAAACATAATTCCACTTTAACATTATGGGGTATTGTGTATAGGCCAGTGACAAAAAAAATCTCAATTTTATCCATTGGAAAAAGTCAAGGGGTCTGAATACTTACCGAATGCACTGTATATAACCTTTACTAGTAAAGGGTTCTTTAATCTCCTCAAAAGAATCTAAAGGTTCTATAAAGAACCACAAAAAAACATTTTTTCTAAGAGTGTACAGAGAATGGGATATGACGAATAGGGGATTCCCTGAATGAAAGTGAGCTGTCTGTATGGCATCGACCTGATACTGTACACACACACACACACACACACACACACACACCACAGACGTGGCTCTCAGACATTTACCCAATTATATTACGTAGCCTACTGGAGCCAGCTGTGGGTGGGTGGGTGTGCTGTCTGTCATGCTATTGTGGGAGTGTCTCCATCACTAACCTGTATGTGACCCCTATCACTCAGACACTGCAATCATTCCCTTCACAGCAAAGTCATCCACTTCCTGTTTCCAATAATCAACTAATCAGAGCCTTCAGTCTCGACCATGATGAGTGTAATCAGGTGTGTTAGTGCTGGGCTGGAACAAAAGTTAGAAGCCTCTGTTTTAGAATGTCCTCTGTTGGAGACCTCTGTTGGAGAATGTCCTGCCATTGTGCCATACTGGTGAATTAATTATCCTAGCCCCCCCTAAAAGAGTTAAAACTTCCTCTTTGTTATTGGAGTAGTTGTTGATATATCAACTTTTATAGGACAGTATTTAGCCCTGAGGTCTATGCTATAGAAATATCGCCATCTAGTGGAATGTAATAGTGGCAACAAGATACAGAGACTTGACTAAGCTTATTGAGGGTAGAAACTTTGTCAGTGTGTGAAAATCCCTTTAAAACAATATAGTTACACTAGATATACAAAAGTATGTGGACACCCCTTCAAATTAGTGGATTCAGCTATTTCAGCCACACCCGTTGCTGACAGGTGTATAAAATCGAGCACAGAGCCATGCAATCTCCATAGACAAACATTGGCAGTAGAATGGCCTTACCGAAGAGCTCAGACTTTCAACGTGACACCGTCATAAGATGCCACCTTTTCAACAAGTCAGTTCATCAAATTTCAACTGTAACTAACTGCTGTTATTGTGAAGTGGAAACATCTAGACGCAACAACGGCTCAGCAGCGAAGTGGTAGGCCACACAAGCTCACAGAACGGGACCGCCGAGTGCTGAAGCGCATAGCACGTAAAAATCACCTGTCCTCGGTTGCAACACTCACTACCGAGTTCCAAACTGCCTCTGGAAGCAATGTCAGCACAATAACTGTTCGTTGGGAGCTTCATGAAATGGGTTTCCATGGCCGCGCAGCCGCACACAAGCCTAAGATCACCATGCGCAATGCCAAGCGTCGGCTGGAGTGGTGTAAAGCTCGCCACCATTGGACTCTGGAGCAGTGGAAACGTGTTCTCTGGAGTGATGTATCACGCTACACCATCTTGCAGTCCGACGGACGAGTCTGGGTTTGGCGGATGCCAGGAGAACGCTACCTGCCCGAATGCATAGTGCCAACTGTAAAGTTTGGTGGAGGAGGAATAATGGTCTGGAGCTGTTTTTCATGGTTCAGGCTAGACCCCTTAGTTCCAGTGAAGGGAAATCTTAACGCTAAAGCATGCAATGACATTAGACGATTCTGTGCTTCCAACTTTGTGGCAACAGTTTGGGGACAATGCCCCCATGCACAAAGCGAGGTCCATACAGAAATGGTTTGTCAAGACCAGTGTTAAAGAACTTGACTGGCCTGCACAGAGCCCTGATCTCAGCCCCATCGAACACCTTTGGGATGAATTGGAAAACCAACTGCGAGCCAGGCCTAATCGCCCAACATCGGTGCCCGACCTCACTAATGCTCATGTGGCTGAATGGAAGCAAGTCCCCGCAGCAATGTTCCAACACCTACGGTAGCTTTGTGGTTAAGAGCGTTGTGCCAGTAACCAAAAGGTCGCTGGTTCTAATCCCCGAGCCGACTAGGTGAAAAATATGTCGATGTGCCCTTGAGCAAGGCACTTAACCCTAATTGCTCATGTAAGTTGCTCTGGATAAGAGCGTCTGCTAAATGACTAAAATGTCAATGTAATCTAGTGGAAAGCCTTCCCAGAAGAGTGGAGGCTGTTATAACAGCAAAGGGGGGACCAACTTCATATTAATGCCCATGATTTTGGAATGAGATGGAGGAGCAGTTGTCCACATACTTTTGGTCATGTAGTGTGCCATGGATTAAAGGAAAGAATAAAAGGCCACATTCATTCAAAATCTGATGAGTACATAATCTACACCAAGTTTTATTAGCCTTTTATGACTAGATTCAGTACTTGTTGGGCTTCAACCATTCAAGTCAGAAATAATGGATACCCAAATGGATTGACCACCAAACAATGTTATGGGAAAACATAAATAAATAAGTAGGGATTTGTTCTCTCTCTCTCTCTCTCTCTCTCTCTCTCTCTCTCTCTCTCTCTCTCTCTCTCTCTCTCTCTCTCTCTCTCTCTCTCTCTCTCTCTCTCTCTCTCTCTCTCTCTCTCTCTCTCTCTCTCTCTCTCTCTCTCTCTCTCTCTCTCTCTCTCTCTCTCTATTCAATTAAATTCAATTCAAGGGGCTATATTGGCATGAGAAACCCTCCATGACACATACAGCACCCGATGTCACAGGAAGGCCAAAAAGATCATCAAGGACATCAACCACCCGAGCCACTGCCTGTTCACCCCCCTATCATACAGAAGGCGAGGTCAGTAAAGGTGCATCAAAGCTGGGACCGAGAGAATGAAAAACAGCTTCTATCTCAAGGCCATCAGACTGTTAAATACCCATCATTAGCACATTAGAGAATGCTGCTGCCTATTGAAATCACTGGCCACTTTAAGAAATGGAACTCTAGTCACTTTAATAATGTTTACATATCTTGCACTACTCATCTCATATGTATATACTGCATTCTGTTCTATAATATTCTACTGTATCTTAGTCCATGCCGCTCTGTCATTGCTTGTCCATATATGTATATATTCTTAAATTCCATTCCTTACTAGTTTTGTCTGTATTGGTCATATGTTGTGAAATTGTTAGATATTACTTGTTAGATATTACTGCACTGTTGGAGCTAGATGCACAAGCATTTCGCTACACCCGCTATAACATCTGCTATCTGTGTATGTGACAAATAAAATTTGATTTGATTTGATGTCTCTCTCTCTCTCTCTCTCTCTCTCTCACCCCTTCTTTGCCCATCTCTCCCCTCGCACCATCTGTGCTGTCCACTTTGACATTGACCCTCCCCCTCCATATCTGCATATCTCCTGGGCCATGTCAGAACATGCCCTTATACTTGACTTTATCCTCCTCATTCTTCTCCTCCATCCTCATGTTGAGTACACCCAGGTCTTTCTTAACAGCCTTCTTCATGCCAGGGTCCAGATCTAGAACCCTCTCAAAGTCAGCCCGCGCCTCAGCTTCGTTCCAAACCTCGATGTGGGCCTTCCCTCGTACGTAGAACGCCTTCATTTCACCTAGGATGAACACGCAGATACACAGTTCATGTTAAAACAATCGGTTTGCTTTGGGCTAGAAACCTAATTTACATTTCTTTACACTTTGACCATCGACTATTTGTTGTTGTCTGAAGTGCTTTTCCTGTCAGATGTCATAATATATTTTGTGTGCCTGAGGTACCTGGGTGCTGATTTATGATGTCACTGGTGTGCTCTATGACCTCATAATACTCCTCCATACGGAGCAGACACTGGCAGTAGTTGAGAGTCAGCATGTTCCCCATCTTCTCTAGCTTCAGCCAGGGAGCTTCCCATGCTTTCTCCTGGGGGAGTGAGGATACACACTGTTACACACCATGGATAAATACAGTGGCTTGCGAAAGTATTCACCCACCTTGGCATTTTTCCTATTTTGTTGCCTTCCAACCTGGAATTAAAATGTATTTTTGGGGGGTTTGTATCATTTGATTTACACAACATGCCTACCACTTTGAAGATGCAAAATATTTTTTATTGTGAAACAAACTTGAGCGTGCATAACTATTCACCACCCCCCAAAGTCAATACTTTGAAGATCCACCCTTTGCAGCAATTACAGCTGCAAGTCTCATGGGGTATGTCTCTATAAGCTTGGCACATCTAGCCACTGGGATTTTTGTCCATTCTTCAAGGCAAAACTGCTCCAGCTCCTTCAAATTGGATGGGTTCCGCTGTTGTACAGCAATCTTTAAATCATACCACAGATTCTCAATTGGATTGAGGTCTGGGCTTTGACTAGGCCATTCCAAGACATTTAAATATTTCCCCTTAAACCACTTGAGTGTTGCTTTAGCCGTATGCTTAGGGTCATTGTCCTGCTGGAAGGTGAACCTCCGTCCCAGTCTCAAATCTCTGGAAGACTGAAACAGGTTTCCCTCAAGAATTTCCCTGTATTTAGCACCATCCATCATTCCTTCAATTCTGACCAGTTTCCCAGTCCCTGTCGATGGAAAAACATCCCCACAGCATGATGTCACGCCCTGGCTCGGGGGACTCTCGTATGTTGAGCCAGGGTGTTAGTTTCTATGTTTTGTGGTGGGTTCTAGGTTATTGTATTTCTTTGTTTGAGTGACTCCCAATCAGAGGTAACGAGTGTCAGCTGTTGGCTCGTTGTCTCTGATTGGGAGCCATATTTAACTATCTGTCTTTCACGTTGTGTTTGTGGTTTCTTGTTCATTTCGGTTTGTGTTAACCGTAGACGTCACGTTATTCGTTTGTTGTTCTGATCGGTTGATCATCATCATTATTATTATTAAACATGTTCACCTTCAACGCTGCGCCTTGGTCCTCCTCCTTAAGCGATCGTGACACATGATGCTGCCACCACCATGCTTCACTGTGGGGATGGTGTTCTCGGGGTGATGAGAGGTGTTGGGTTTGCGCCAGACATAGCATTTTCCTTGATGAACAAAAAGCTCAATTGTAGTCTCATCTGACCAGAGTACCTTCTTCCATATGTTTGGGGAGTCTCCCACATGGCTTTTGGCGAACGCCAAACGTGTTCGCTTATTTTTTTCTTTAAGCAATGGCTTTTTTTTGTCCACTCTTCCGTAAAGCCCAGCTCTATGGAGTGTACGGCTTAAAGTGGTCCTATGGACAGATACTCCAATCTCCGCTGTGGAGCTTTGCAGCTCCTTCAGGGTTATCTTTGGTCTCTTTGTTGCCTCTCTGTCACGATCGTCTAATGAGGAGGACCAATGCGCAGCGTTGAAGGTGAACATGACTTTATTAAATTAAAGCCTAAACACGAAAACAACAAACAATGACGAAACGTGAAGTCCTCCGTTACAATGACTGACAAGGAACAAAAACCCACAACACTAAGGTGAACACTGACAGTTTAAATATGGCTCCCAATCAGAGATAACGAGCCGACAGCTGACACTCGTTACCACTGATTGGGAGTCACACGACCAAACAATGAAACACAACCAAATACAACACAACCAAATGAACACACCCTGGCTCAAAATACACAGTCCCGGAGCCAGAGCGTGACAGTACCCCCTAAAGGCGCGGACTCCGACCGCGCCTACACCCCAAATAGGGAAGGGCTGGGTGGGTATTGCTCCTCGGAGGCGGCTCCGGCTCCGGGCTTGACCACCACCCTACTACAATCCCCCCGCAGTGTCCCCAGTCCGATCTGACCCAGTTAGCTGGATCAGGACTGCCGACGCGCACCCCTGGCTTGGCGCGTGAGGCAGGAATGGACCGGACCTGGCAGACGATATGCACCCCTTTGCATGGTGCGTGGAGCCGGAACAGGCCTCACCAGGCTGAAGACTCGCATCCCTGGCTTGGTGCGAGTAGCAGGAATGGGCTGAATCCGGCTGGACGACTCGCACCCTTGGCTTGGTGCGAGTAGCAGGAATGGGCTGAATCCGGCTGACGACTCGCACCCTTGGCTTAGTGCGAGTAGCAGGAATGGGCTGAATCCCGCTGACGACTTCGCACCCTTGGCTTGGTGCGAGTAGCAGGAATGGGCTGAATCCGGCTGACGACTCGCACCCTTGGCTTGGTGCGAGTAGCAGGAATGGGCTGAATCCGGCTGACGACTCGCACCCTTGGCTTGTTGCGAGTAGCAGGAATGGGCCGGACTGGGCTGGCGACGTGCACCACAGACCTGGTGCGGAGAGCAGGAACGGGCAGAGCCGGGCTGACGAGACGCACCACAGGCTTGATGCGGAGAGCAGGCACGGGCAGAGCCGGGCTGACGACGCACACCACTGGCTTGGTGCGGGAAGCTTGGATGGGCCGGACTGTACTGGGGACACACACCACTGGTCCTACACCGGGATCTGGAACGGGCCGGACCGGACTGGCAACACACGCCAGTACCTCTCGCCGTGCCTCTACTTCCTCCATCCCCTCTTCGACCAGTGGCCCCCCGTAACCAGGCGGCCTTCTCCGGCAACCCACTGGGGACGCTCTATCGCGGCCTCCTGCTGGTCCGACGTCGTGAGCCCCCCCCCTAAAAATTTTCGGGGCGTCTCTCCTACCCGTGGACCAGGTCTCCATATCCCTCGCCAGCCTCTCGCCCTTCTGCCATAGTGTCAAGCCCTTCTCCTCCTCACTCGGCTTGACCCAGTCCAGGAGGCGAAGGAGATCTGTGAGGGATCTCCCTGGCGACGGCTCCTGGACACGCTGCTTGGTCCCATCTTGGTGGGTTTTTCTGTCACGATCGTCTAATGAGGAGGACCAATGCGCAGCGTTGAAGGTGAACATGACTTTATTAAATTAAAGCCTAAACACGAAAACAACAAACAATGACGAAACGTGAAGTCCTCCGTTACAATGACTGACAAGGAACAAAAACCCACAACACTAAGGTGAACACTGACAGTTTAAATATGGCTCCCAATCAGAGATAACGAGCCGACAGCTGACACTCGTTACCACTGATTGGGAGTCACACGACCAAACAATGAAACACAACCAAATACAACACAACCAAATGAACACACCCTGGCTCAAAATACACAGTCCCGGAGCCAGAGCGTGACACTCTCTGATTAATGCCCTCCTTTCCTGGTCTGTGAGTTTTGGTGGGCGGCCCTCTCTTGGCAGGTTTGTTGTGGTGCCATATTCTTTCCATTTTTTTATTATGGATTTAATGGTGCTCTGTGGGATGTTCAAAGTTTCAGATATTTTTTTATAACCCAACCCTTATCTGTATTTCTCCACAACTTTGTCCCTGACCTGTTTGGAGAGCTCCTTGGTCTTCATGGTGCCGCTTGCTTGGTGGTGCCCCTTGCTTAGTGGTGTTGCAGACTCTGGAGCCTTTCAGAACAGGTGTATATATACTGAGATCATGTGACAGATCATGTGACACTTAGATTGCACACAGGTGGACTTTATTTAACTAATTATGTGACTTCTGACGGTAATTGGTTGCACCGGATCTTATTTAGGGGCTTCATAGCAAAGGGGTGAATACGCACCACTTTTCCATTATTTAATTTTTTAAAATTTCTTTAAACAAGTTATTTTTTTCATTTCACTTCACCAATTTGGACTATTTTGTGTATGTCCATTACATGAAATCCAAATAAAAATCCATTTATATTACAGGTTGTAATGCAACAAAATAGGAAAAACGCCAAGGAGGATGAATACTTTTGCAAAGCACTGTATGCTCATATATGCATGCATGCACACACACACACACACACACACACACACACACACACACACACTGACACACAGGTACAGTGTCTTCGGAAAGTGTCTTTTTTTTTAATCCTCATAAATCTACACACAATACCCCATAATGACAAAGCGAAAACAGGTTTGTAGAAATGTTTGCAAATGTATATATATATAAAAAAAAACTGAAATACCTTATTTACATAAGTATTCAGACCCTTTGCTATTAGACTCTAAATTGAGCTCAGGTGCATCCTGTTTCCATTGATCATCCTTGAGATGTTTCTACAACTCAATTGGAGTCCACTTGTGGTAAATTCAATTGATTGGACATGATTTGGAAGGGCACACTCCTGTCTATATAAGGTCCCAGAGTTGACAGTGCATGTCAAAGCAAAAACCAAGCCATGAGGTCGAAGGAATTGTCCGTAGAGCTCCGAGACAGGATTATGTCGAGGCAAAGATCTGGGGAAGGGTACCAAAAAATTTCTGCAGCATTGAAGGTCCCCAAGAACACAGTGGCCTCCATCATTTTTAAATGGAAGAAGTTTGGAACCACCAAGACTCTTCCTAGAGCTGGCCGCCTGGCCAAACTGAGCAATCGGGGGAGAAGGGCCTTGGTCAGGGAGGTGACCAAGAACCCGATGGTCACACTGACAGAGCTCCAGAGTTCCTCTATGGAGATGGTAGAACCTTCCAGAAGGACAACCATCTCTGCAGCATTCCACCAATCAGGCCTGTATGGTAGAGTGGCCAGACGAAAGCTACTCCTCAGTAAAAGGCACATGACAGTCCGCTTGTAGTTTGCCAAAAGGCACCTAAAGACTCTCAGACCATGAGAAACAAGATTGTCTGGTCTGATGAAACCAAGATTGAACTCTTTGGCCTGAATGCCAAGCGTCACGTCTGGAGGAAACCTGGCACCATCCCTACGGTGAAGCATGTTGGTGGCGGCATCATGCTGTGGGGATGTTTTTCAGCGGCAGGAACTGGGAGACTAGTCAGGATCGAGGGAATAATGAACAGAGGGGACATTTAATCAGTTTTAGAATAAGGCTGTAACGTAATAAAATGTGGAAAAAGTAAAGGGGTCTGAATACTTTCCGAATGCACTGTACATGTACACACGCACGCACACAAACACACAAAGCGTTGAGGCTGTCATGATTAAAATATGATTATACTCTCTCACAAAACACATTAAAAGAACTCCAAAAACTAAAGCCAAGGTCATTATTCCACACTGCCATTCCTGATCCGTTGTTACAATACCTTGTGCTGTATGTTCTTGACGCAGACTATGGCCTCTTTGTATTTGTTGGCGGCGTCCTGGTAGCGCCCCAGTTTGTAGAGCTTGTTCCCCTGGCCATGGAGCAAGGGCACAGCCTTCAGCCTCTCCTCATCATTCAGTGCCCATGACTCCCTGTCATACTCACTGGGCTGCTGCACCTGGGATATACAGACACACAGGCACGTACACACACACACATACACACACACACACACGTTTGTTTTACTATCCTTGTGGGGACCAAACAATTGATTCCTATTCAAAATCCTATTTTCCCTAACCCCTAAACCTAACCCTAACCCTTAACCTAACCCTAACACTAACCTAACCTTAACCCTTACCCCAAACCCCCTAACCCCTAACCCCTAACCCTAAACCTAACCCCTAACCCTAATTGTAACCCTAAACCTAACCACTAAGCCTTTAATAGCTTTTTTCCTTTTGGGGACCAGCGAATTGTCCCCACTTGTCCAAATTTTCATTGATTTTAAAAACAAACACACACACACACACAAAGAGAATACGAGCAAGATCAGTGTTTCTTTGTGTGCGCAATATTTGTGTGTGTTTCTGTGTGACTCCATTCCAGTGTTTTCCTCTAACCTTGACCAGTTCCAGTACAAAGTAGAGAGGCTGAGGCTCCTTCTGTAGCTGGTCCAGGTCATCATAGCCCAGGGTGTGGTAGGCAAACATGTTGGCCATGCCACACGAATGGATGTGCCAGTCCACAGGGTCCTTGCCCTCCGCGATGCGCCGCAGGCTCTTGGCCACCAGGGGGTAGAGGCCAGTGTGCTGGGGAGAGAAAGAGAGACAGAGACAGAGACAGAGAGACAGGGCAAGCAAAGTTAACCAGAGCTATATGATATAAGACATGTCATTGAATTTGTCTTTTCCTGAAACAGGCTTTCCCCCTTTTCACTGATTTGATTGGATTGGAATGGGTGAAGTAAGACATTGCTCTTTGTCTGTCATAATTAGTCTGTCAATCAAACCAGAAAGGACCCTGGATACATATTTTTGTATATGCTAATACACAAATATTTGTGAAACCGAGTCTATTCTCCTCCTCAACTGAACTATGTATCCAACGTAACAATATCGCCCTCTGCTGGTTGGAATGAGTAAACACTTCATTTTACCCTCAACACTAGTAGCACAGATAGAACAATGAGACAGATATTTCACTGGATGTATAAATGTGAAGCATCAGCTTGGCGTTTCCATTCACTACCAAATATGGTAGTGAGAGGAAGCCCAGTGGCCGGCAGTGGGAGAAGATGGAACGAGACGGATTTTGGCCGACAATCTGCAAATTTTCTCATCGATAAAACATTTGATCTCAATGCAGTTTTCTATTCCCAAAACTAAAATTTGTTACGAACAGAGTTTTGTAGACTTTACCCTTTGCCAAAGTTTGTTGTTTAGAAGGAGTGCAAAGGCGAATTTAGTTATTGCACACGCGCACTTCACAGAGTAGGCGTTCCCTAACGGACACATGCAAATGTAGTGCTAGAACGCGCCAATAGGATCTCGCTAGCTCGTGCTTGGCTATGCCCACCTCCTTGCTTGTTCTGCCCACTACGACTCATTTGTTCCCATTTGAAACGACTGGCAGTGGTCTATCTTGGTTTACTTATAAAAAATGTAACCTACTGTATAGATAGAATGTAGCCTACTGTATAAAGCACCCAGGTTGTAGTTACTAGATAATGAATGAATGGCTGTGCCCCAGCTGGTTTAAAGCCCGTCCCAGGTTGTCTTCATGGTCAGCAGTAATCACAGGCGATTAGGGAAAGGTGAAGCTGCTGTGGATTAATCACACTCTCTAAGCTCTCCATCTGTTTGTCTCCTCCACCAACATACACATACAAATGCACGTACACACACACACACACACACAGCCATACTCTAGCAGACACAAATAACTGGGGGCAAAATAAGTCACTGGGGGGGGGTTGCAACTCAATATTAGGAAGGTGTTCTTAATGTTTTGTACACTCAGTGTAAGGTCACACTTTATTTGGATAGTTCGGATTTTCCATCTGTAGATGCTCTAGAAATGGTCAGACTATCAACAAACTATCTGTTGATAAGCAACTGCTTGCTAAGGTTACAGTTAGGGTCAGGGTTAGTTTTAGAATAAGAGTTAGGGTAGGGTTAGGGTAAGTAAGGGTTAAGTTTAGGGTTAGGATAAGGGCTAAGGTCAGGGTTAGAGCTAGGGTTAGTAGATAGTTAGTTGAAATGTTACTGATAGTCTGTAGATAGTCTGTAGAGCATCTACAGATGGACTATCAAAATAAAGTGTTACCAAATATAAATATATAACCAAACCCCTGGAAAGCCTACAATTGCAGACACAATACGTTGAAGAGCACATATAACACAGACAACTGAAAGTAGGGCCTACATTTTCAACAAATGTGTGCTTTTCAATTGTGAGAAGGGACAAATACCAAAAAGGGGAACTGACAGAAACGTCTGCATCCTCTTCAATAGTTGGTTGAGGTTAGGTTGTTTCTAATTATCATCATTATGACACACAACACTGGCAATGCACACACATGGGACAACAAAGCACCTGTATTAGCTGTATGATATTAGGTGTATGATATTCCAGTGTGTTTGTATTGTGTCTCATGCTACTGAGATATTTAAGTGTTTACTCAGTATGCTCTGAATAGAAGTAGCTTTTGTGTTTTTGACATTACTGTAATAATGGGTGGTGTCTCTTTTAGTTCCTTGTAAAATGCAGGCCGACTGTCATGAGAGACTTTTAATCTGATGTGATTGATACCTTTAGCTTTAATTAAATGTCTCCCTAGGAAAAATCATTAGGAATTGTTAGATTTTTCTTAAAGTTCACTTAGGACAGACCTTTTTTAATTGAGAGGGTCAGTTGACTTCTGGAGCGGTGTTGGAGTTGTATTTAGAATCTGGACTCTAATGTATGAACAGGAAATATGCTACTGTGGCACTGCATTGTGGGAGAACGAGTCCTACTCACGGTGACATCGCACCAGAACTCGGCCACCTCTCCGATCCTCATGGAGGTGAGCAGAGTCTCCCAGATCTCCAGCTTGAACATGTTCCCGATCACCACCTCCATGGGCACGCCCACCACCTTACTGTCGTCTATCACCGTACGATCATCATCACACAGCTGGGTACGGAAATGGAAGGTCACCTGTGGAGGAGGGAAGGAGGAGGGGGGAGGGGAGGAAATGGTGAAGAAGAGAGGAAGGAGGAGAGTGGGTGGGATGAAAGGGGAAAGGGATAATGAAGGAGGATGTACAGTATGGAAGAGGTGGAGGAGAGAAAGGAAGAGAGGGAGGGAGTGGTGAAGAGGACATTTGGGTTTAGAGAGTCATTTTCCTCCAGATTCTCCAGTTGCACCAAATGCCACCCTTTTACACACTGACCATACTGTTGTTGCCAACCCTTTACACACTGACCATACTGTTGTTGCCACCCCTTTACATACTGACCATATTGTTGTTGCCAACCCTTTACCTACTGACCATACTGTTGTTGCCAACCCTTTACATACTGACCATACTGTTGTTGCCAACCCTTTACATACTGACCATACTGTTGTTGCCACCCCTTTACATACTGACCATACTGTTGTTGCCAACCCTTTACACACTGACCATACTGTTGTTGCCACCCCTTTACACACTGACCATACTGTTGTTGCCAACCCTTTACACACTGACCATACTGTTGTGGGTATGTGGTCCCTGTTGACAGGCAGGATGCAACATTATAAGATCTTGTACCATGGCATTACTAATGGAATGAATAGTGTCATATGACTCCATAAGTAAGACAATTTGATTTGCCTGATGTGAGTGAGACATTATTTTTATTTTCAGAATCTAGACAATGTTCTAGAATCTATTGCAACCATCTTCTTTACAGTAATCAGATTTGTCTGGAATTGGAGACAAATCACTTGATGAGTAACTGTCTGTGAGCTGGAGAAAACCTCCACTATTTGAGATAGATAGAGGATAGAAAAGTCGATAGATGGAGT
The DNA here is from genome assembly GCF_020615455.1 of Coregonus clupeaformis. Taxonomy (NCBI): domain Eukaryota; kingdom Metazoa; phylum Chordata; class Actinopteri; order Salmoniformes; family Salmonidae; genus Coregonus; species Coregonus clupeaformis. The sequence goes on from NC_059197.1 coordinate 38,785,862, forward strand.
TATGTTTAAATAGATCGATTTCGATGGAGAGATTCAGATAGAGAGAAAGACTGAGGATTATAAATGAAGTAGATAGAGAGATTGAAATCGATAAATTTGGATAGAGATAGAGAGGTTGAATCAAAGAAATCGGTTGAGATGGAGATATTGAGGCCTACCTTGGTCCCAGTAATGAACCGGGGCATCTCAGCTGTCCCTCCATACAGGATGGTTTTCTTGATGCCTTCCACCCCCAGGAGCATGGTCCCGTCCATATCTGAAGACATCTTTCTATATGTCTGTCTGTCTATGTGTACAGTAAATAAATAGGTGTGTGTATATGATGTGTGTATGTATGTATGCGTTTCTGCTAGGGTAGCCTATAGCAGGTGTGAGGCATAGAGAGGTATGGACACACATTACTCCTCGATGATTAGGAAAGGGATAATGAGATTAAGAATCCCTCCTCCCCTCCCCCCATTCATCCATCCCTCAATCAGCTCTCCTCAGCATTTCTCCTGATGACTATCTATCATCTGCTGGACTAGAAACATCCAGAACGGGATAGAAAACACTACTTCAAGCCCACAGCTACAAATCATTGCGATAGGGGCATAATGTATGAAGCACTTAATAATTTTGTCAATAACAGCTGGTGCGCAATGTCTAATATTAAGGAAGTCTCAAGGTATTGCTCGCCTGAGGTAGAGTACCTCACGATAAGCTGTAGACCACACTATCTACCAAGAGAGTTTTCATCTATATTTTTCGTAGCCGTCTATTTACCACCACAAACCGATGCTGGCACTAGACCGCACTCAACGAGCTGTATATGGCCATAAGCAAATAAGAAAATGCTCATCCAGAAGCGGTGCTCCTAGTGGCCGGGGACTTTAATGCAGGCAAATTTAAATCAGTTTTACCTCATTTCTACCAGCATGTCACATGTGCAACCAGAGGAAAAAAAACTCTAGACCACCTTTACTCCACACACAGAGATGCATACAAAGCTCTCCCTCGCCCTCCATTTGGCAAATCTGACCATAATTCTATCCTCCTGATTCCTGCTTACAAGCAAAAACTAAAGCAGGAAGTACCAGTGACTCGCTCAATACGGGAGTGGTAAGATGACGCGGATGCTACGCTACAGGACTATTTTGCTAGCACAGACTGGAATATGTTCCTGGATTCATCAAATGGCATTGAGGAGTATACCACCTCAGTCACCGGCTTCATCAATAAGTGCATCAATGGCGTTGTCCCCACAGTGACCGTACGTACATATCCCAACATGAAGCCATGGATTACAGGCAATATCCGCACCGAGCTAAAGGCTAGAGCTGCTGCTTTCAAGGAGCGGGACACTAATCCGGACGCTTATAAGAAATCCTGCGATGCCCTCAGACGAACCATCAAACAGGCAAAGCGTCAATACAGGACTAAGATTGAATCCTACTACACCGGCTCTGACACTTGTCAGATGCGGCAGGGCTTGCAAACTATTAAGGACTACAAAGGGAAACCCAGCAGCGAGCTGCCCAGTGACGCGAGCCTACCAGACGAGCTAAATGCCTTTTATGCTCGCTTCGAGGCAAGCAACACTGAAGCATGCATGAGAGCACCAGCTGTTCCGGACGACTGTGTGATCACGCTTTCCGTAGCCGATGTGAGCAAGACCTTTAAACAGGTCCATCGAGAGCATCCTGACCGGTTGCATCACCGCCTGGTATGGCAACTGCTTGGCATCCGACCGTAAGGCGCTACAGAGGGTAGTGCGTACGGCCCAGTATATCACTTGGGCCAAGCTTCCTGCCATCCAGGACCTATATACTAGGCGGTTTCAGAAGAAGGCCCCAAAAATTGTCAAAGACTCCAGTCACCCAAGTCATAGACTGTTCTCTCTGTTACCGCACGGCAAGCGGTACCGGAGCGTTGAGTCTAGGTCCAAAATGCTCCTTAACAGCTTCTACCCTCAAGCCATAAGACTGCTGAACAACTAATCAAATAGCCACCTGGACTATTTACAGTGACAGAGGGTAGTGCGTACGGCCCAGTATATCACTTGGGCCAAGCTTCCTGCCATCCAGGACCTATATACTAGGCGGTTTCAGAAGAAGGCCCCAAAAATTGTCAAAGACTCCAGTCACCCAAGTCATAGACTGTTCTCTCTGTTACCGCACGGCAAGCGGTACCGGAGCGTTGAGTCTAGGTCCAAAATACTCCTTAACAGCTTCTACCCTCAAGCCATAAGACTGCTGAACAACTAATCAAATAGCCACCTGGACTATTTACAGTGACAACACCCCCCCCTTGTTTTAAGGTCTACGCCTGTTGTATTCGGCGAATGTGACAAATAAAATATGATTTGATTTGATTTGAACATGGACATCCTTTTGATGGCTTACTACTATCACCCAGTAATGATTCTGAGACAGTATCAGACATTTTGAGGCTGTTGTTGATATATTGCTATCTAGAAATACATGCTTATAACTAGTAACTAGTAATAATGTTTTTTTACTGGTTTATTATTAGGTGTTGCTAAAGTTTCTAGTCAGTCATGATCAAAGGGAAAAGAAGAAGACCGTTGTCCATCTCATAAAGGTCCGACTCCTTCCCATGTAATATCCTGTGTTGTTGAGGTAGATGCGAATGTAATAGAATGTATTAGATATTTTAGAGTAGAACATGGTTTCCATTCCACAGGAAATTTCCTGGATTTGCCAATATCAGGATGAATAGATTTTACGGAGCACTGAGAAATGTCTATGTCAGGGTAGGCAATTATCCAGCGCTGGTACTGTGGACTCTGTGACCCCAGCTTCATACATCACATCTGCCTCCCATATGTGCTGCTGAGTGTGTGTGTGTATGTGTGAGGTATGTGTGTGTGTCTGCGTGCGTGCGTGCGTCCGTGCGTGCCTACATGAGTGTGTGTGTGTGTGAGCGCACGTCTGTGTGCACGTTCGAGCATGTGCGTCCATGCAGACGTGTGTGTGTTTTAAATCCAAAGCTCTTGGGGTGGTGTGTGTTGCAGCCAAATCCAGTAAATAGTGGAGCAGCATTTCTACTCAAGTAAAGAGAACATCAGGGTGTGCCAGTTTATTTTCTGAAAATTCTAACTCTTTTCAAGGAACTCTAATAGGCTACTCTAATACACGAATAAGAAAACCAAAACAACCTTCAGGTAACTGCCAAAATAAAGGAAACACGTGAGTAGATGAGGGATACAAAGTATATTGAAAGCAGATGCTTCCACACAGGTGTGGTTCCTGAGTTAATTAAGCAGTTAACGTCACATCATGCTTCCTGTATAAAAATGCTGGGCAGGCCATTAATTTGGCTACCATGGCTATGCCCCCATAGGATGACAATGCCCCAATTCACGAGTGGACCCTGAATGGTTTGATGAGCATGAAAACGATGTAAACCATATGCCATGGCCATCTCAGTCACCAGATCTCAAACCAATTGAACACTTATGGGAGATTCTGGAGTGGCGCCTGAGACAGTTTTTTCCACCACCATCAACAAAACACCAAATTTCTTGAGGATGAATTGTGTCGGATCTTTCCAATAGAGTTCCAGACACTTGTAGAATCTATGCCAAGGTGCATTGATGCTGTTCTGGATAGTGGTGGCCCAACGCCCTATTAAGAGACTTTATGTTGGTGTTTCCTTTGTTTTGGCAGTTACCTGTATTTTGAATGGTTTTATAGTGCATTATGAATCTATAATGTGGTCATTAAATATCAGATGAACAGTAGGTGGAACCCTAAACCCTATAAGACAACAAGCTGTTCTCAAGTTTGTGTTCCACCAATCATGTGGTAATCAGGATTGTGCAACAGCTTGTTATGAATCTGGACCATGGCCAGGATAGTAACAGGGTGATTTGTCGCCTACTTGTGGCTACGTCAGCTATACACATATCGATGGTCGCGGGTTTTACTGAAATTACTAGGTCATAGGAGCAGCAGTTGAATGAATGAATGGACTATGTTCATTGTCCTTCAAGACTGAAAGTCTTAGTGAATGAAATGATTGTCATCGAAGATGAGATGATAATGTGATTGAGTTCAGTTCTTATGGAAAACATGTAATTGCTCTCTGAATAGGAAAACCTAGTTTGACCTTACCCTGTGTCTATTGTATAATATATTACTGTATATATTTATAACTTTGGAAAATATGTCTAGTCTATATTTGCCTATGCAGGAGGGAGTCTACACACACACACACACACACACACACACACACACACACACACACACACACACACACACACACACACACACACACACATACACACACACACACACACACACACACAGAGCATCAGAGAATGGCATGGGTGGTGTGCCGCAGGCTCTATGAGTGAGTCACTCTGACACAATGGCTGACTTACAGCACCATTATTACCCAGTCAACAGGTGTAGAGATACACAGCAATGCAGCCGTTTTTATCTCAATATCAAATAATTTCTGATATAACAATTAAGTACCTTACTGTGAAAAAAACCCTAAAATAGCTTCTTAGCAAAGAACAATTTCTCAAGCAAGAATTTTGCTAGGACTGTCTGGGAGTGGTCTGAGTGGGGAGGGGAAAACTGAAAACTAGCTGTTATTGGCAGAGAGGTTTGGATCTCTCTTTCAAATGTACTAATGTCAACAGGCATTCCAAAACTCCATCCCACCAAAACTGGCTGAAATTTCAGGCGGTCTTTTCAAACAGCTCTTACACTAAAAGGGCATTATCATAATTTTCACAATTTCACAATATTACTTCAACCTCATAGTGTGGAAATATATATAAAACATACTTTTGGCCATGTAGTTTATGTGGACACCTGCTCATCGAACATTTCATTCCAAAATCATGGGCATTAATATGGAGTTGGTCCCCCCTTTGCTAATATAACAGCCTCCACTCTTCTGGGAAGGCTTTCCAGTAGATGTTGGAACATTGCTGCAGGGACTTGCTTCCATTCAGCCACAAGAGCATTAGTGAGGTCGGGCACTGATGTTGGGCGATTAGGCCTGGCTCGCAGTCGGCGTTCCAATTCATCCCAAAGGTGTTTGATGGGGTTGAGGTCAGGGCTCTGTGCAGGCAAGTCAAGTTCTTCCACACCGACAAACTATTTCTGTATGGACCTCGCTTTGTACACGGGGGCATTGTCATGCTGAAACAGGAAAGGGCCTTCCCCAAACTGTTGCCACAAAGTTGGAAGCACAGAATCATCTAGAATGTAATTGTATGCTGTAGCATTAAGATTTCCCTTCACTGGAACTAAGGGGCCTAGCCCGAACCATGAAAAAGAGCCCCAGACCATTATTCCTCCTCCACCAAACTTTACAGTTGGCACTGGTAGCGTTCTACTGGCATCCGCCAAACCCAGATTTGTCCGTTGGACTGCCAGATGGTGAATTTTGATTTGATTTGAATACATTTGATTTTATTTGAAGCGTGATTCATCACTCCAGAGAACGCGTTTCCACTGCTACTGAGTCCAATGGTGGCGAGCTTTACACCACTCCAGCCAACGCTTGGCATTGCACAATCTTAGGCTTGTGTGCGGCTGCTCGGCCATGGAAATCCATTTCATGAATCTCCTGACGAACAGTTCTTGTGCTGACGTTGTTTCCAGAGGCAGTTTGGAAATCGGTATGGAGTGTTACAACTGAGGACAGACGATTTTTACATGCTATACGCTTCAGCACTCGGCGGTCCCGTTCTGTGAGCTTGTATGGCCTACCACTTTGCGGCTGAGCCGTTGTTGCTCCTAGACGTTTCCACTTCACAATAACAGCACTTACAATTGACCGGGGCAGCTCTAGCAGGGCAGAAATTTGACGAACTGACTTGTTGGAAAGGTGGCATCCTATGACGGTGCCACGTTGAAAGTCACTGAGCTCTTCAGTACGGGCCATTCTCCTGCCAATGTTTGTCCATGGCGATTGCATGGCTGTGTGCTTGATTTTATACACCTATCAGCAAGGATGTGGCTGAAATAGCCGAATCCACTAATTTGAAGGGTGACCACATACTTTTGGCCATGTAGTGTAGGACAATCACGTTTTTGACTACGCTGGGCCTTTAATAATCTGTGCTTTCTCTATGTTTGCGCGCGTGTGTGTGTATCGTGTGTGTATGTGCACGTATGTGTGCCCCTAAGTGTATGTATAACAAATGTATGTCTTAGCCTGCATGGGGCACACCCTGTGACTGTACTCCTATTTAGCCATCATGGAAAAACAGCTCTGATGCATTAGTTCCCTTTGACAACGTCATAAGCTATTTGTGTCCATGTCATCTAGCTGCTGGTATTGAGACATATTGAAAGGCCATTCATTCATGAATAGGGCTGAGTCTGATGCTTCCGTGATGGAAAAAGACGCACACAGGTGCTCTGACGTGTGCCACTTTAATTTCTATGGCTTCAGAGGGAGAAATCATTTCTGTGTGTGTGTGTGTGTGTGTGTGTGTGTGTGTGTGTGTGTGTGTGTGTGTGTGTGTGTGTGTGTGTGTGTGTGTGTGTGTGTGTGTGTGTGTGTGTGTGTGTGTGTGTGTGTGTGTGTTCGCTCTACTTATGCTTCGGTAACCTAAGAACGGTGTGTTTGTGTGTCTACCCTCGTTAGGTTTTGTAGCATGTGTGTGTGTGTCCTTCCTTTCTTTCTTGCCTTGGTTGCCCTTCTGAGCCAGCAGAACCACCTGCAGGGTTACAGCAGAACATACGCATGCCTGAGTCTCAGCAGATATGACAGAGTGGACTGAGTCCCTTGTGAATCACAGGCACCCTGGCCAGACAACTCCTCTTGCCTGCCTCATCCTCTCCCTGTGACAGACACATACACATAGGCACGTCTCACACACAAGCAAGCAAGTACGCACGCACATGCACAGACTAGTGATTTCCAAGTAACCATGATAATGTATCATCATATTATGGCCGGGAATGGCCGGCAGGGATGTAGCTAAGTTGATAGAGCATGGCGTTTGCAACGCCAGGGTTGTGGGTTCGATTCCCACAGGGGGTATAATTTTTTTTTTTTTTTTTAAAGTATAATAATAATGTGACTAAACTGTAAGTCGCTCTGGATAAGAGCGTCTGCTAAATGACGTAAATGTAAATGGTGATGATGATGATGGTGATGATGATGATGGTGATGATGATGAGGATGGTGATGATGATGATGATGGTGATGATGATGATGATGATGATAATGATGATGGTGATGATGATGATGATGATGATGATGATGGTGATGATGATGGTCCTGGTGATTGGCAGCTGGTGGTGGGCAACATGTGTGGACACGTCCCCACGCCCCAAATGGTGAGAGACTCTGGAAGGGCAGGGGAGTGAATCATGCCTCTTGCTTCAGATCTGTGTGTGTGTGTTGCATGCACTTTTGCATTTGTGTGTTTCACATGCCTGTTTCTGCTTGAACCTGTCTGTCCGTCCGCCCGTCTGACCCCAGTACTTGTCCTACTTACCTTGGGGTAGGTAAGGTCTTAAACCTACATTATGCTATAATAAACATACTGTATGTAACAGTGAGTGACATGACATAACAGCCACACTGGTTTGTCAAAGCCAGGGCAACAACAGGAGTTATAATTACAAACAGCCACTCCTCCATCCCTCTCTCTTGTTGCTGTAGTACCTGTAACTGTAGTACCTGTAACTGTAGTACCTGTGTGGTCCAGCAGGAGGACTGGAAGACCAATCCCAGGCCCCAGCTTCAGCCCTTTCCTTTAGCCCGACGTTAGCCCCACGCTCAGCCCCAGCCCTATGCCTTAGCCCCAGCTTTATAAACCTTATCCCTAGCCCTAGCCCTACTATACACTCTTAGAAAAAAGGCTCCCAAAAGGGTTCTTCAGCTGTCCCCATAGGATAACCATTTTTGGTTTCTCTGGTAGAACTATTTTTTGGATTCAGGTAGAACCCTTTTGGGTACCATGTAGAACCCTCTGTGGAAAGGGTTCTACATGGAATCCAAAAGGGTTCTACCTGGAAACAAAAAGGGTTCTTCAAAGGTTTTTTTTATTTATTTTTTAAGTGTACCCCAGCCCCAGCCCCATGTAACCCCCAGCCCCATGTAACCCCAGCCCCATGTATCCCCAGCCCCATGTAACCCCAGCCACAGCCCCATGTAACCCCAGCCCCAGTTGGCCATCTCTGGGCTTCTCCTAGTCACAGCTCTCCCTGACAGAGCCTCATGCTCCTGCCCCGACCTTTAGCTACATACCTCTGCACATAGCAGCCAGTACAAAGGGCACATGCACACAGCAGTCACACACACTCACTGTGTACCACCCCCACCCACACCGACTCACACACAAACACACACAAACACACATGCACACGCAAACACACACACAAAAGCACACACACACACGTTACTGCTGACACAGCCTCACACAATCACATGGGCCCAGGGCTATTCTATAAGCTGGATAACCCTGGGAGACCAGCTGAGTATTATGGGATGGAGGTGAGATCCCACTCACAGTTCAGAGCCTGACTTCAGACCTCTCTGGACACACTCACACACACACACACACACATACATACATACATACATACATACATACATACACACACACACACACACACACACACACACACACACACACACACACACACACACACACACACACACACACACACACACACATACATACATACATACATACATACATACATACATACATACACACACACACACACACACACACACACACACACACACACACACACACACACACACACACACACACACACACACACACACACACACACACACACACACACACACACACACATACTCACACACGCACACATACACACACACACACACACACACACACACACACACACACACACACACACAGACACACATACACACACAGACACACACACACACATACACACACACACACACACGTACACACACACACACATACACACACACACTTCCCATGCATTCCACAGGGCTGAGGGAACACTACCCCTACTGTACTGGGCTAGGTTTCTCATGTATCGTCTATGGGACCCTGTGACCTACTCAGGTTGAGGAGGAAATAAATGGTCAGTGGTTCTTCAGATTCAGTGAACCAAGCTCAGACTTGCGTTAGCTCCCCCAAGCTTTAGCTCAGTGGGCTTACACAGTCTTGTGGTACGCAGCCGCAGATGACTCAGGGTTCAAACCCAGTTAGTCACTTAAACATGAGCTCCCTCTCAGTGGTAGTGAGTGGTATGAGGACTGGGAAATGTAGGGAACACCTACTGGGAACTCATTCAGCTCATGTATGGAGTCAATACAGCTAATCCCACAGTTTACTTACAGTTTTTTCCAACTGCTTACACACAAAATCTTTTCTTGTCACACAATTTTTGAAACCTCTCACTCAAAGTGCAAAACTACACACCAAATCTCCAAAACCATAAGCTATTTCTCAGCCTTTGACTCAGTTGTCAATTGCATAAAACACTTTTTTCAAAACACTACACACAATTCTCTACCTAAAACACAAAAATCTAACAGGAAGTGACTTGCTTTCCTTTTCCAAACACAACCAATCAAAATGCTACACTTATTCACCAGGACACACACACACTCCTCACATGTGCAAACACTAATTGCTTAACTGATCACTAACAAATCACTGCTTTACTGTAGTATAGGACTGTTTTGATCAATGGATGCCAACAATGGACAGAGAGCAAGAGGAGTAGGAGGGAGAGGCAGGGGACAACAACGAGGACAAATTCAAAGACGAATAGTTGGAAGAGGAGGAGGAGTAGGAGTAGGAGGAAGAGGAAGAGGAAGAGGAAGAGGAAGAAGAGGACGAGGACGAGGGCAAAGAAGAGAAGGAAGGAGAGCCATCTCTGATGAGATTAGGGCAACACTTGTTGATCATGTGATCAACCACGGTTTGACCATGAGAGAGGCTGGACTGAGAGTCCAGCCCAACTTGAGTCGATTTACAGTGGCGTCCATAATTCGAACCTTCAGAAATGAGAACAGGTATGCAACTATCTAATGACTATTTTAGCATTACAGTAATGTACTGTAAAATACGTATGACTGCATAGTATTGCATAAACATTTGTAACTCTAAGCCATCCATTTACTGCACTGCATTGAATGAATGAGGTTGGTTATCATGCTGTACTACATTTTTGTGTACATTGTTTACAGTTCCTATGCTGAACACATACTGTTTTTGAATTCTGTACAGAGTGGAAAGGCAAAGACATCATGGAGGACGAGGACGCTTGTTTACAGATGTACAAGAGACTGCAATTATAAATATGGTTTTGGCCAACAATGCAATTAGGATTTGAGAGATAAGAGAATATATCTTGAATAATGACACCATATTTAACAACATCAATGCTGTAAGCCTGTCGACCATACAACGCATCCTCCAATGGCACCAAGTGACGATGAAACAACTTTACAAGGTGCCATTTGAGAGAAACTCTGACAGAGTCAAGAATCTGCGACATGACTTTGTAGAGGTATGTATGCAACACTACTTCCAGTACTTCAGACATACCATATTTACTCATCTGTATATCCTTTTGTCTGTTACAGAGAGTATTGGAGATGGATGCCCATGTAAATGTATTCATGTGGATGAGGTTGGCTTCAACCTCACCAAAACCAGGCGCCGCGGAAGAAATGTAATAGGACAGAGGGCAATTACCAATGTCCCTGGACAGCGTGGGGGTAATATAACTATGTGTGCTGCCATCACTCAAAACGGGGTCCTCCATCACAATGCCACACTGGGTCCGTACAACACCGGCCATATGCTCACTTTTCTGGATGCAATTTACACAATGCTTGTCCCTGATCCAGATCAGGAGCCTGCTAGATTTGTGGTTATATGGGACAATGTTAGTTTTCACCGGGCTGTTCTGGTCCAAAACTGGTTTGCCACCCATCCACAATTTGTAGTTTTGTACCTACCCCCATATTCACCTTTTCTAAATCCCATAGAGGAATTCTTCTCAGCCTGGCGCTGGAAAGTGTATGATCGCCAACCCTATGCCCGCATGCCGCTTCTCCAGGCAATGGAGGACGCATGTGGGGACATAGAGGAAAGCCTCTGTCCAAGGTTGGATACGCCATGCTAGGAGATACAGTACTTCCCTCGATGTTTGACAAGAGAAAACTTATCTTGTGATGTGGACGAAGATTGTGGCCAGACCCAGCCCGGAGAAGAGATGAAGCGTAGCTTAGCACTGGTGACTGCCTCCCCCCTACCAATTCCTGGACTGCCCCCGGGACCCCACACACACAATTGTGTTCTATACTGTATTCTAAAGAATATACTTTTGGTTTACATATGTTTATGGTTTTGTTGTATGCTACTGTATACAACAGTAATGTTTGGCCTACTAAATATTTTCTGTTTCTACATTGCATTGGTGTTTACAGTGTACTTGTTACCCCTCTCAGCAGATTACTTTCACTGTAGAACATTGTACTGAAATGTAGATATAACCCTATGAAAGACCAAAGAGCTTTAGATTTAGAACAACAGTGTTTACATGGTATATCCAAAAATGTACTATTATGAAAGAAGTGTTTGCCATTTGATGCAAATGCTTCATTCTGACATGTGTTTTTGGCATTTTGAATGCCGTGTTACATTTTGAAGGAGATGTAAGGCATTTTGCATTTTGTGTGTGCAGTTTTGGGAATTGTGTGTAGAGTTTTGAAAAAAGGAGACATAGTTTTAAAAACGTGTGTAAGCAGTTGGAAAAAACTGTAAAACAAGAGCTTGGACAGCCCACACACCATAAACTCTACACAGACACACAACACACACACACACACAAATACGTCATTTGGTTTAAAAGTAGCCTGGGAATGTGTATCATCCTGGGTCATACAAAAACACACAATAACATGCAATACACAATACAATTCATTACACACACAGTTAATAATACATTCCAATAAAGTAGACAAATAACAAAATTCCAAATCTCTAAGCAGATTCAGCATTATCAAATTAAGTGATGATGTAATGACGTTGACCTGTACTGCAAACCTTACTGGGATGTGAGAGGGAGGAGGAAGGGTATTGAGTTTGATTGAAATGAGCAATATCTTCAATCCTATTCTGGGGTCATCCCAGGTCTGTGGATTAGAGGGGAAGAGGAGGGCATACTGGAGAACACGTGTCTGACCTCAATACATTTAACTTTAAACCGGTGGGCCTCGATAACGCAGACACACCTCTTACTGTAACATCACCTGGGTTACGTTCAGTAGGAGCAAACGGGACAAAATGGTTTGAAACGTGAAACAAAAATCAGCATTTTTATTGGGTATATTTGTTAAAATGTTCTCCTACCATGTCATGCCTACCTATAACCTCAACTTGTTAAAGCAGGCCACACCTTAAACTCACTGAACTCTATCTCGCCTGAGGAGGGGGTGGCTTTTAAAACAGCGTAATTTCCGACCCTATAAGGAAATCCATTGAAATGCTCAGACATTTGCACCAAGAAGCCTGCAGCGTGCTCTGGTCTCTGGTAGGAGATTGCTCTGTCTGCTCTAATGTCTTGCATGTGGCCTGCCGGGAGACAGCGAGGCTGCGTTCAGGAGTGGCATGCAGCATTTCGCTCTGCAAGCAGCTATTGACAATTTCCTCAAGTATGCAAGAGGCACACACACACACACACACACAATGTGTGAGGCACATACTCATATGCGCATTACACACACACACTACACGCTTCTCACCATCCCAATGAGGCCCTTGCTGCTGGATGGAATCAAAGGCCAGCCTGTTCTCACATGGGCCCTGCATGTGGCACACACACTCATGCAGGCGGACACACACGCACACACACACACACACACACACATGCACACACACACATATACAACACAATGCTATTGTCATGGGAATGAGGAACATTATTGGCCACAGTCACTAGGGACATGTTTGTCCACATCCAGATGTTTCACCTTTGTGAATGTCCACACAGTAAATAAGTGTGTGTGTGTGTGTGTGTGTGTGTGTGTGTGTGTGTGTGTGTGTGTGTGTGTGTGTGTGTGTGTGTGTGTGTGTGTGTGTGTGTGTGGGTATACAATACAATACAATACAATTGTATTGTATATACACTACCGTTCAAAAGTTTGGGGTCACTTAGAAATGTCCTTGTTTTCGAAAGAAAAGCAATTTATTTGTCCATTAAAATAACATCAAATTGATCAGAAATACAGTGTTAATGTTGTAAATGGCTATTGTAGCTGGAAACGGCTGATTTTTAATGGAATATCTACATAGGCGTACAGAGGCCCATTATCAGCAACCATCAGTCCTGTGTTCCAATGGCACGTTGTGTTTGCTAATCCAAGTTTATCATTTTAAAAGGCTAATTGATCATTAGAAAACCCTTTTGCAATTATGTTAGCAAACTGTTGTGCTGATTAAAGAAGCAATAAAACTGCCATTCTTGAGACTAGTTGAGTATCTGGAGCATCAGCAATTGTGGGTTCGATTACAGGCTCAAAATGGCCAGAAACAAAGAACTTTCTTCTGAAACTTATCAGTATATTCTTGTTCTGAGAAATGAAGGCTATTCCATGCGAGAAATTGCCAAGAAACTGGAGATCTCGTACAACGCTGTGTACTACTCCCTTCACAGAACAGCGCAAACTGTCTCTAACCAGAATAGAAAGAGGAGTGGGTGGCCCCAGTGCACAACTGAGCAAGAGGACAAATACATTAGAGTGTCTAGTTTGAGAAACAGACGCCTCACAGGTCCTCAACTGGCAGCTTCATTAAATAGTACCCGCAAAACACCAGTCTCAACATCAACAGTAAAGAGGCGACTCCGAGATGCTGACCTTCTAGGCAGAGTTGCAAAGAAAAAGCCATATCTCAGACTGGCCAATAAAAATAAAATATTAAGATGGGCAAAAGAACACAGACACTGGACAGAGGAAGATTGGAAAAAAAGTGTTATGGACAGACAAATCGAAGTTTGAGGTGTTCGGATCACAAAGAAGAACATTTGTGAGATGCAGACCAAATGAAAAGATGCTGGAGGAGTGCTTGATGCCATCTGTCAAGCATCGAGGCAATGTGATGGTCTGGGGGTGCTTTGGTGGTGGTAAAGTGGGAGATTTGTACAGGGTAAAAGGGATCTTGAAGAAGGAAGGCTATCATTCCACTTTGCAACGCCATGCCATACCCTGTGGATGGTGCTTGATTGGAGCCAATTTCCTCCTACAACAGGACAATGACCCAAAGCACAGCTCCAAACTATGCAATAACTATTTAGGGAAGAAGCAGTCAGCTGGTATTCTGTCTATAATGGAGTGGCCAGCACAGTCACCGGATCTCAACCCTATTGAGCTGTTGTGGGAGCAGCTTGACCGTATGGTACGTAAGAAGTGCCCATCAAGCCAATCCAACTTGTGGGAGGTGCTTCAGGGGGGTGAAATCTCTTCAGATTACCTCAACAAATTGACAACTAGAATACCAAAGGTCTGCAAGGCTGTAATTGCTGCAAATGGAGGATTCTTTGACGAAAGCAAAGTTTGAAGGACACAATTATTATTTCTATTAAAAATAATTATTTCTAACCTTGGCAATGACTACATTTCCTATTCATTTTGCTATATTTTCTATTCAAACTAATTTCATATATGTTTTAATGGAAAACAAGGACATTTCTAAGTGACCCCAAACTTTTGAACGGTAGTGTACATATATACAGTATACACACACACACACACACACACACACACACACACACACACACACACACACACACACACACACACACACACACACACACACACACACACACACACACACACATACACTGATTTGTAACTTGTTTTCATTTGTCTAACATTTACGTAAAATGTAACATTTTCTGCATCTCTCCATCACTCCTGCTCTCTCTGCCTCTCTATCTCTCTCTGCCTCTCTCTGCCTCTCTCTGCCTCTCTATCTCCCTCTATCTCTCTCTGCCTCTCTATCTCTCTCTATCTCTCTGCCTCTCTATCTCTATCTCTCTCTATCTCTCTATCTCCATCTCTCTCTATCTCTCTCTGCCTCTCTCTGCCTCTCTCTGCCTCTCTATCTCCCTCTATCTCTCTCTGCCTCTCTATCTCTCTCTATCTCTCTCTGCCTCTCTATCTCTATCTCTCTCTATCTCTCTCTGCCTCTCTATCTCCATCTCTCTCTATCTCTCTCTGCCTCTATCTCTCTCTCTCTCTCTCTCTCTCTCTCTATCTCTCTCTGCCGCTCTTTTTCTCTCTCTCTTTCTCTCTCTCTCAGTCCCATATGTAGGTTGTTGCCATGTCACTACTACAGTACATGTTGTTCTGTACACTGTCCTGGGCTGGCCGGCCACAGCACAGAAACAGGAATCACACATGATACCCCTACCACACAGGCTTGACTGCAGATCACGTTTCACATACAGTACAGTGTGTATGTGTGTGTGTGTGTGTGTGTGTGTGTGTGTGTGTGTGTCCGTGTGTGTGTGTGTGTGTGCCTGCTTGCCTTCCTGTCTGTCTGTGTTTCTGTCTGTCTGTGTATCTTGGCGAGCTACAAAAGTAGTAAAAAGCGTGTCTGTGAAAGTGTTGTCTCTTGTTTTCTTTTTTAAATGTACATTTGTTGACTTTTTCGTAAAGTGTTTTGCACTTTTACAAAAAAGTGACTTGACTTGACTTGTGGTATTAAGAACCAAGTGTGAATATAAGCAACAGTGGCTGAGACATAAACACATAAGCACTTGCTATCCATTTGGCTCCGCTCCGCTCTTCCTCTCTCTCTCTCTCTCTCTCTCTCTGTCTCTCTCTCTCTCTCTCTCTCTCTCTCTCTCTCTCTCTCTCTCTCTCTCTCTCTCTCTCTCTCCCTTTCTCTCTCTCTCTCTCTCTCTCTCTCTCTCTCTCTCTCTCTCTCTCTCTCTCTCTCTCTCTCTCTCTCTCTCTCTCTCTCACTTTCTCTCTCTCTCTTTATCTCTCTATCTCTCTCTTACGCAGGATTAAGTTGTCAGGTTCCATTGAACTCTCAGTACCCTCCACCACACAAAACCTTCTTAAGGTACTGTACAGTTATTTATAACTAAGTGTTGGGTAACCCTCTGCTTTCAATGTACCTAACCACCCATAGATAGTACCTGAGTGGACTCACTGTCATGGTTACTTGGACACAGCAGAAGTGGTGTATGTGTGTGTGTGTGTGTGTGTGTGAATGTGCAGGTGTATCCTTTGGTAAATGAACTGTGATTTAGGGCTCTATTCAATCCATATTGAATTACAGCGTGATTGAAATTTAAAGGCAATGTTCCCACATTAGCGGAGATTGCATTCACGGTAAATGCTGCAGATGTCGACTCAATAGGAAATTACCTTTACATTTTTAAGGGCTTGATTCAATCAGATCCCCTTTAGCCGACAGAGTTGTCAAATAGAAAAGGTACACCCAAGGACTGTGTGTCCTGGAGAGTTAGCCTGTGTGTGTGTGTGTGTGTGTGTGTGTGTGTGTGTCTGGCTGTCATGTCCCTTTAACGAGATTGTCTGGTCGCTGCTGTGTGTCGGTCTGCCCTGGTCAGACTTTCCTTTCCGAGGAATTACGCAAAAAGCGTTCTGTGGACCAAAGGGGGAAATCGTCTAGGTGATGGCAAGGCCTCCTCTGACGTCACAGCCCAGGATTAACCACAGCAACCAGTCAGTATATTAAAGATACACAATACCTCTGTCTCCTTCTGTTACCCCTCCTCCTCCTTTTTCCCATTCTCTCTCTCTTTTACTCTCACTTCCTTGCTCACCCTTTTCCTCTCGCTACAGCCCAACTATAGAGAAGTCTGGGGAAGTCTATTTCGGGAGTCTTACATTGCATGGCTGGGGCCCAGGGCCTGGGTGCAATGTGTAACATACATCATGGCATGGACTGCCTGTCTGCCTGCTGGCTGGGGCCTCATTGAAATGGGAGGCTTGTCAGTGGCTGGGCACAGTGGTGGGTGGGTGTGCATACTGTATACGTTCTCTGTCTCTCGCTCTCTTTCTTGGTCTTTCTCTCTTTCCCTGGGTCCTGGTCTTGTCTCTGTATCACATTCACAATTTATTTCTCTCTTTTTCTATTGGTTTCTGCTATGTCATCATGGGCACACTCTACATGTTGTGCTGTACCCTCTCCCCTATATCACTCCTCTCTCCCCCTCCCCCTCTCTCTCTCTCTCTCTCTCTCTCTTTCTCTGGTTGGCGTCAGCCTCCTTCCCATGTGGGTTGGTTTTTCCAGGGCCACCTGATGAAGTCATCAGACTGAAGGAGTAGAGAAGAGAAGGAGGGAGGGAGCAACAGTAGCCAGGGTGTCCAAACATGGAAACTGAGACATACAGTACGGGAGAGGGGGGCCACACTTTTCCACTTCCCTCTAAATCACACATTAACACATACTTACAGGTCAATGGTCAGCACTGACTGACTGACGAAGTACAGGAGCGGTGGATTGGCCATCTGGCAATTCTGGCAAATGCAGATGGGTTGAAAAAAATTTTTAGAACAATTTTTGCGCAATTTCTCTGTTATACAGTGGGCAAAGGCCGGCCCCCTACCAAGATGGACCGGCCCGGTTTTCTAACAGGCTGAGCTGAGGTCACGCAAACTCAAATTCAAAGTCAAACGCAGCATCAGCAAAGAGACTTGCTCTGACCCTGTCATCAGTTAGACAGCCAAGATCATGGATTGTAAAAAATGAAAAGGGAGCCTATAAACGTAGAAAGAGCACATTCTACATTGTCACCTAACTCAAAACGTCCTATTTTTGGGGCGGCTAAAACCATAATTTTATCAAACAGTGAAGTGCATCATCCTCCTGATTCCTGTAATGAAGTGTCTGCCACTGTGCCTGTGTTGCTGTGATGAGCGAGCCACTCTCCTCTCCCCCTGTGTTGCTGTGATGAGCGAGCCACTCCCCCATGCGCTGGAGAGGAAAATGCCTTCTGATCGTATAACATTTCAAAATGCAATTGCGGGAAAACACAGCTTTGGAAGCTTCGTCTCCTTGTCCATGCCAAAGAGAGGAGGGCCTCAGCTTTCTGTAGGTATACTTTTTATTTATTAACTCTCAATATTCAACTTAAGCAACTATTCTACAACCTAGATATGATATAGCTTTGAGATATTGAGTGGCTCGCACACGAAATGTGCACAGGCCATTGCGAGGGCACAGGCCTATAGGTCTCATGAGTAGTAGCCTACAACTGCAAAGCTTTTTTAAGACATTTACTGTTGGATGAATACATGGCTACTAGCAGTGGGTAGCCTATTACTCTGAACAAAACTATAAACGCAGCATGTAAAGTGTTGGTCCCATGTTCCATACGCACAAAAAGCTTATTTCACCCCAAAAAAAATCACACATTTGGTTACATCCCTGTTAGTGATCATTTCTCCTTTGCCAAGATAATCCATCCACCTGACAGGTGTGGAGTATTTATGTCTGTAATAAAGCCCTTTTGTGGGGAAAAACTCATTCTAATTGGCTGGGTCTGGCTCCCCAGTGGGTGGGCCTGGCTGCCAAGTGGGTGGGCCTATGCCCTCCAAGGCCCAGTCATGTGAAATCCATAGATTAGGGCCTAATTTATTTATTTCATTTGACTGATTTCCTTGTATGAACTGTAACTCAGTAAAATCTTTGAAATTGTTGCATGTTGCGTTTATATTTTTGTTCAGTATATATTTAGAGTTAGCCATCTACAGTAGTTAATGTGTTTTGAGTTTCCACTTCCTCAGGTGTTGAACCCCAAATTAATTAGTCTATGAAATTAGTTAGTGCACATAAAGATATATATAATTCAGCTCTATTGAAAAAAATACATCTGGAAATTCTGGAGTCTTATTTCGACAGTAAAATACTACATTCTAATTGTTAACCCAAAATTAATGTCAGTCACTGGATTAGGTTGCACATCAAAATATCTTGAGTCTTGCATTCCTGCTTGGGATGTGTTAGACGAAAAAACGTATTTCTTGAATACCTCAGTAGCCTATTTATATGGTTATTTGATGGTGCACGCAGTGATGTGGGACGAATTCTTGTCCTAGTCCGGCACTGAGGTACAGCACATGCTTCCAGTTATATCTGGATAAAGAGAGATAAGAAAAAACAAGAAAATACATAAAATGTATTGTTAGTATTATCTCTTCTCTATTTAAGTCAGATGAACAGAGTAATTATAATGATTTGGGATGTATGCCACAGTCCCCATCTCCTGCTTAAAGAGGGTTTCCACTAGATAACCTCAAAGTCAAAATTGGCTAAAAGAAATTGCTTTTTGGTCTTAATTTAAGGTTGGGGTTAAGTATAAGGTTAGCAGTGTGGTTAAGGTTAGGGTTAAGGTTAGGGTTAGGCATAAGGTTAGCAGTGTGGTTAAGGTTAGGGTTAAGGTTAGGGTTAGGCATAAGGTTAGCAGTGTGGTTAAGGTTAGGGTTAAGGTTAGGATTAGGCATAAGGTTAGCAGTGTGGTTAAGATTAGGGTTAAGGTTAGGGTTAGGCATAAGGTTAGCAGTGTGGTTAAGGTTAGGGTTAGGCATAAGGTTAGCAGTGTGGTTAAGGTTAGGGTTAAGGTTAGGGTTAGGCATAAGGTTAGCAGTGTGGTTACGGTTAGGGTTAAGGTTAGGGTTAGGCATAAGGTTAGCAGTGTGGTTAAGGTTAGGGTTAAGGTTAGGGTTAGGCATAAGGTTAGCAGTGTGGTTAAGGTTAGGGTTAAGGTTAGGGTTAGGCATAAGGTTAGCAGTGTGGTTAAGGTTAGGGTTAAGGTTAGGGTTAGGCATAAGGTTAGCAGTGTGGTTAAGGTTAAGGTTAAGGTTAGGGTTAGGCATAAGGTTAGCAGTGTGGTTAAGGTTAGGGTTAAGGTTAGGGTTAGGCATAAGGTTAGCAGTGTGGTTAAGGTTAGGGTTAAGGTTAGGGTTAAGGTTAGGGTTAGGCATAAGGTTAGCAGTGTGGTTAAGGTTAGGTTTAAAATCAAATAAGAAGATAAATTGTATAAATAGGCGGGGTTTAGTTTAGCCATCATTATGACTTTGTGGATGTGTTAACTAGTGACGACCCTTAAAGAGAGAGAGCCATAAGCGTTCCCAGACATAGTCCTTAATTGGGATGCATTGTGGGAACGTGCTAGGTCAGGCTGGGGTTGGGTTAGGTCAGGTTGGGGTTAGGTTGCACACCGGCAGCGTTTTTGTCAGGTACAGTGGTGATCTCCATCCCGTCCGCCGGTGGGTAATCCTAACCCTAAGAAGCTTTCACAGACGTTTTCACCAGGCTAGGGGGAATTTAGGAAAGGTTTGTAAACCTCTTCAGAGCAAAGCCAGGCTTGGCCTCTGGCTGGCAGTGGAACCTCTTCCTCCTCTCCTCTCCTTTCCTTTCTGTGGGTGTTTGAGAAGACCAATGATGACTCATTGTGCAGTTCCCCTCCTCTTCTTCCTCCTTCCTTCCCTGTGGGTTTCAGTATGGATGGATGGAGGCATTGAGGAGAAGTGGTGTGTGTGTGTGTGTGTACACACACATTAGTTCCCTTCCCCTCTATTACCTCTTATTAACTAATAGCGTTCACAGACTAACAGTGACAGTGACATTCATTCTAGGAACAGGAGAGGGGGAGATTAGGTCGTCCTTTGTTATGAGTAGCCGTTGAAGTCTAAACATAATAATGTAATCATACTGGGCAGCCATTTTCCCAGAGAAAAAAAACAAGCTTTGCTTTCCTCCCGATTGCATAGGGATCGAGCTGTCCCGGCTACCACCACGACCTTGGCTATGAACATACACATGCGCACACACATGCACACACACACACACACTCATGTGCACACACACACACACACTCATGTGCACACACACACTCACGCAAGTGACACCCTGCTAATGGAACTACCGTATGTCAACATGTCCGAGTGCTGTGAGTTAGCTGGTGTGTTGCAGATTCAAAAGGGCAGGCACTGCCATTCAAATAGGTCAGAACTTCCAGAGGTAGCATTATTTCCGGGAAACTACAGGGCAGTTACTTATTACATTTTCCAGTGTAGTACTGTAAGTAGGGTTCAAATACATGTGTATTTGATAATTTTCTATTTAAATACTTATTTTCTGTGTATTTTAGTGTTTTTAAATAACGTGGCCCAAATCAACTACTTATTTTGGAAGTATTAGAACGTATTTTCAAATAATTTCCTATGAACATCCTACTATTTGAAATGATGTGCGCTTGGTAGGGTACTGTAAGTGTATTTCTTATAGCCAAGAGATACAGTTGAAGTCAGAAGTTTACATACACCTTAGCCAAATACATTTAAACTGAGTTTTGTCACAATTCCTGACATTTAATCCTAGTAAAAATTCTCTATTTTAGGTCAGTTAGGATCACCACTTTATTTTAAGAACGTGAAATGTCAGCATAATAGTAGAGATAATTATTTATTTCAGCTTTTATTTCTTTCATCACATTCCCAGTGGGTCAGAAGTTTACATACACTCAATTAGTATTTGGTAGCATTGCCTTTAAATTGTTTAACTTGGGTCAAACGTTTCGGGTAGCCTTCCACAAGCTTCCCACAATAAGTTGGGTGAATTTTGGCCCATTCCTCCTGACAGAGTTGGTGTAACTGAGTCAGGTTTGTAGGCCTCCTTGCTCGCACACGCTTTTTCAGTTCTGCCCACACATTTTCTATAGGATTGAGGTCAGGGCTTTGTGAAGGCCACTCCAATACCTTGACTTTGTTGTCCTTATGCCATTTTGGCACAACTTTGGAATTATGCTTGGGGTCACTGTCCATTTGGAAGACCCATTTGTGACCAAGCTTTAACTTCCTGACTGATGTCTTGAGATGTTGCTTCAATATATCCACATCATTTTCCTTCCTCATGATGCCATCTATTTTGTGAAGTGCACCAGTCCCTCCTGCAGCAAAGCACCCCCGAAGCTTGATGCAGCCACCCCCGTGCTTCACGGTTGGGATGGTGTTATTCTGCTTGCAAGCATTTCCCTTTTTCCTCCAAACATAACGATGGTCATTATGGCCAAACAGTTCTATTTTTGTTTCATCAGACGAGAGGACATTTCTCCAAAAAGTACAATCTTTGTCCCCATGTGCAGTTGCAAATCTTAGTCTGGCTTTTTTATGGCAGTTTTGGAGCAGTGGCTTCTTCCTTGCTGAGCGGCCTTTCAGGTTATGTCGATATAGGACTCGTTTCACTGTGGATATAGATACTTTTGTACCTGTTTCCTCCAGCATCTTCACAAGGTCCTTTGCTGTTATTCTGGGATTGATTTGCACTTTTCGCACCAAAGTACATTAATCTCTAGGAGACAGAACGCGTCTCCTTCCTGAGCGGTATGACGGCTGCGTGGTCCCATGGTGTTTATACTTGCGTACTATTGTTTGTACAGATGAATGTGGTACCTTCAGGCGTTTGGAAATTGCTCCTAAGGATGAACCAGACTTGTGGAGGTCTACACATTTTTTTTCTGAGGTCTTGGTTGATTTCTTCAGATTTTCCCATGATGTCAAGCAAAGAGGCACTGAGTTTGAAGGTAGGCCTTGAAATACATCCACAGGTACACCTCCAATTGACTCAAATGATGTCAATCAGAACCTTCTAAAGTCATGACATCTTTTTCTGGAATTTTCCAAGCTGGTTAAAGGCACAGTCAACTTAGTGTATGTAAACCCACTGGAATTGTGATACAGTGAATTATAAGTGAAATAATCTGTCTGTAAACAATTGTTGGAAAGATTACTTGTGTCATGCACAAAGTAGATGTCCTAACCGACTTACCAAAACTATACTTTGTTAACAAGAAATTTGTGGAGTGGTTGAAAAACGAATTTTAATGACTCCAACCTAAGTGTATGTAAACTTCCGACTTCAACTGTATATCTACTCACAGTTCAAATAATAAAAACACAAAGAACAATGTTTTATCTCTGTACAATTCCATTTATTATCAAAATTAACACAGTCCAAGTGACATACAGTGGAATTACATAGCATACCTTATTATACATAGCATTTTATAGCATACCAAAACACATACCGTACACTTGCAGATCTGAAGCCTCCATAGTTAAAGTGCATGGTTAGGTGTTGGTGTGCTTTGTGACTATAGCTAACTGACCGTGCTTTGTGTGGTCAGGCTGGGCAGGATGGCATGAGGGTGTGGGTTAACCTCTGTCCTGTCACGTCTCTCTTCTGTCTGCTTCCCTCTCTCCCTCCATCTGTCTGACTACCTCTCTCTGTCTCTCTGTCTCGCTCTCCCTCTCTCTGTGTACCCCTCTATCTCTCCCTCTCTTTATCCAGTTGGCAGATGAAGTGACTCTAGGGCGGGTAAGGGTGCCCAAGGACAGGGGCACGCCTGAGAGGGCGTAGGTGGGGTACAGCTCAGAGAGGATACACACAAACATGCACACACTGAGACACACATACACACACACAGTCCCTGAAAGACACACCTGCCACATGTATCCTTGACAGGTGGAGCAGAGCACAGCAGATCAGCCAGGATTAAGTGTATGTCTTTAAGTCAAGCCAGTGAGCCTCGGCTCGGCGCCCCCCCGCAATCTCTTAATGCAATCGCAGGCCGATTTCCTCAGAGCGGATCAGGTAGGAGACCTTGGCCTGCGACCTGACACACACAAACACACAGCGGGAGACACACACACACACAAACACACAGCGGGATACACATACACAAACAGAGACGCACACACACAGACACACTACTCTCTAGGTCACAGCCTTGGCCTGACAGCAGTGCTTCTGTTACATGCTCACAGGGGACTGGCAGTGCTTGCCGGAGAGGATCAACTTGTGAGAGTGGGATAATCCTGTCTGAGGGATATGTGTGTGTGTGTGTGTGTGTGTGTGTGTGTCGCTCTCTGTCTCTGTTTGTTTGTTTGTGTGTGTGTGTTTGTCTCTCTTTACCTCAATGTGTGTGTGTGTTTTAAGAGGGATGCTAGACAGAAGAGGGGAGAAAGGAAGAGAAGAGTGACAAGACAACCAGATAAGGAGATGGAAGCAGAGACACTAACAAAGAGATAATAGTACGAAACAAAAAGCTAGCTTACCAAGAGGTCAAAAACAGAGATAGACAAGCTAGACAACAGAGAGAAAATGCATGGAAAGAAGGGGGAAAAGATAGGAAGGTCAACTCTTGGCTCCACATGTTCCTAGACTGTAGCGGCCGGGGCATCTGGAACATTCTCTACCTTTGTTCTCATCTGGAGGGGAAGGTTTTGAGAGGGACACGCTCTCATATCCTGTTCTCGCCGACGCTGACACCGCCCTTGAAGTCAGATTTATGGTGTGCTGAGGGTCAGGCGCTGGGATGTAGTGTGTGTGTGGGTGTGTGTGTGTGTGTGTGTGGTGTGTGTGTGTGTGTGGGTGGGTGGGTGTGTGTGTGCATGTGTGTGTGTGTGCATGTGGGTGGGTGTGTGTGACACATAGAGAGAGAAAGAGGTCAAAGAGAGAGAGAGACACAGAGAGACAGAGAAAGAGGAGAGAAAGAGAACAGAGAGAGGACCTGAGCAGTCATGGTTTGAGATGTCCCTGGGTCCTCACTCATCACTCACTGGCAGCGCCTCCAGACTCATTCATAAACAGAAACCCATGTCAGAACACTGAGCCCAGCTCCAGAGAACACACACACACACACAC
Source organism: Coregonus clupeaformis (assembly GCF_020615455.1). Taxonomy (NCBI): domain Eukaryota; kingdom Metazoa; phylum Chordata; class Actinopteri; order Salmoniformes; family Salmonidae; genus Coregonus; species Coregonus clupeaformis. Next base: position 38,810,556 of record NC_059197.1, read on the forward strand.
ACACACACACACACACACACACACACACACAGCAGAGTCTAGAACAATGCTACAAATCTCCTTTAACCAGCATGTCAGGAGGCTGTTTTTGTCCTGCTGTTTGTCATCTGTCCTTGCCTTGTTCTCCTTCCCTCCTTATTTCCCTTTCATCCATCCATCTACTCTCATAACCTTCCCTCTATCTATCTATCCTCCTAATCTTCCCTCCATCTATCCTCCTAATCTTCCCTCCATCTATCCTCCTAATCTTCCCTCCATCTATCCTCCTAATCTTCCCTCCATCTATCCTCCTAACCTTCCCTCCATCTATCCTCCTAATCTTCCCTCCATCTATCCTCCTAATCTTCCCTTCATCTATCCTCCTAATCTTCCCTCCATCTATCCTCCTAACCTTCCCTCTATCTATCCTCCTAACCTTCCCTCCATCTATCCTCCTAACCTAACCCTCCCTCCATCTATCCTCCTAACCTTCCCTCTATCTATCCTTCTAACCTTCCCTCCATCTATCCACCTAACCTAACCTTCCCTCCATCTATCCTCCTAACCTAACCTCCCTCCATCTATCCTCATAACTTTCCCTCATATATCCTCCTAACCTTCCCTCCATCTATCCTCCTAATCTTCCCTCCATCTATCCTCCTAACCTTCCCTCTATCTATCCTCCTAACCTTCCCTCCATCTATCCTCCTAACCTAACCTTCCCTCCCATCTATCCTCCTAATCTTCCCTCCATCTATCCTCATAACCTTCCCTCATATATCCTCCTAACCTTCCCTCCATCTATCCTCCTAACCTTCCCTCATATATCCTCCTAACCTTCCCTCCATCTATCCTCCTAACCTTCCCTCCATCTATCCTCCTAACCTTCCCTCCATCTATCCTCCTAACCTTCCCTCCATCTATCCTCCTATCCTTCTTCCCTTTCCTCCAACCTCTTTTCTTGTCCTCTTTGCCTCCTTCTAGCCTCCATCCTTCCATCTTTCCCTCCATCTACCTTCCTATCCTTCTACTTTTTGTTGTTTTTGAGTAGCATAAGAAAGTATCCTAGAGATGTTTTGTTCTGATATACAATGCAGCACCCATGATGCCCTACCATGCAGCTTCAACCCATAAAAGGGCAGCAGGCGGGTCCTGGCTGGGGTGTGGAATGTTGGCTGACTCAGCATATACAGTAGCATCAATGTGCAGTCGTCTCTGTTAATGCCTGAGTAGAATACAGCAACCATTTGTAGGGGAAGTTGATGCTGATAATGTGGTGGAAAAGAGCTCACATTGTACATGAAATCTCCCGAGTGGCGCAGTGGTCTAAGGCACTGCATCTCACTACAGACCCCCTGGTTCGATTCCAGGCTGTATCACAACCGGCCGTGATTGGGAGTCCCATAGGGCGGCGCACAATTGGCCCAGCGTCGTCTGGGTTTGGCCGGTGTAGGCCGTCATTGTAAATAAGAATTTGTTCTTAACTGACTTGCCTAGTTAAATAAAAAAAATCATAAAAGCATACATACAACTCTGTTGAGTAAACATACATAAAGCTAAATACAACATACTGTAAACAGAGCAAAATACAGCACACATACAGTAACATCCATCTTCAATAAGTGTACATCCTACTTAGTGAGCATACTTCATATTTAGTAAGCAAACTTCATTCTTCGTAAACATACTTCATAGTTTGTAAGCATTTTTCATACTTCGAGCCTTCATTAGCACTGTAACATGAGCAGAAGGCTTAATGAGAACATTACATTTGAGTGCAGTGGGTTCAAGTGTTTTTAACTGAGACCTATTGCATCATAACAGATGTCTTGGATAGCTAGCTATTTTGTTTTAGCCATAGGCTTCATGTATGCTGTATTTACCTCTAAACATACTGTATAGTACTACCATTGACAGGCTGCTACAGTGGGGAAAAAAAGTATTTAGTCAGCCACCAATTGTGCAAGTTCTCCCACTTAAAAAGATGAGAGAGGCCTGTAATTTTCATCATAGGTACACGTCAACTATGACAGACAAATTGAGGAAAAAAAATCCAGAAAATCCCATTGTAGGATTTTTAATGAATTTATTTGCAAATTATGGTGGAAAATAAGTATTTGGTCACCTACAAACAAGCAAGATTTCTGGCTCTCACAGACCTGTAACTTCTTCTTTCAGAGGCTCCTCTGTCCTCCACTCGTTACCTGTATTAATGGCACCTGTTTGAACTTGTTATCAGTATAAAATACACCTGTCCACAACCTCAAACAGTCACACTCCAAACTTCACAATGGCCAAGACCAAAGAGCTGTCAAAGGACACCAAAAACAAAATTGTAGACCTGCACCAGGCTGGCAAGACTGAATCTGCAATAGGTAAGCAGCTTGGTTTGAAGAAATCAACTGTGGGAGCAATTATTAGGAAATGGAAGACATACAAGACCACTGATAATCTCCCTCGATCTGGGGCTCCACGCAAGATCTCACCCCGTGGGGTCAAAATGATCACAAGAACGGTGAGCAAAAATCCCAGAACCACACGGGGGGACCTAGTGAATGACCTGCAGAGAGCTGGGACCAAAGTAACAAAGCCAACCATCAGTAACACACTACGCCGCTAGGGACTCAAATCCTGCAGTGCGAGACGTGTCCCCCTGCTTAAGCCAGTACATGTCCAGGCCCGTCTGAAGTGCATTTGGATGATCCAGAAGAGGATTGGGAGAATGTCATATGGTCAGATGAAACCAAAATATAACTTTTTGGTAAAAACTCAACTCGTCATGTTTGGAGGACAAAGAATGCTGAGTTGCATCCAAAGAACACCATACCTACTGTGAAGCATGGGGTTGGAAACATCATGCTTTGGGGCTGTTTTTTCTGCAAAGGGACCAGGACGACTGATCCGTGTAAAGGAAAGAATGAATGGGGCCATGTATCGTGAGATTTTGAGTGAAACCCTCCTTCCATCAGCAAGGGCATTGAAGATGAAACGTGGCTGGGTCTTTCAGCATGACAATGATCCCAAACACACCGCCCGGGCAACGAAGGAGTGGCTTCGTAAAAAAGCATTTCAAGGTCCTGGAGTGGCCTAGCCAGTCTCCAGATCTCAACCCCATAGAAAATCTTTGGAGGGAGTTGAAAGTCTGTGTTGCCCAGCGACAGCCCCAAAACATCACTGCTCTAGAGGAGATCTGCATGGAGGAATGGGCCAAAATACCAGCAACAGTGTGTGAAAACCTTGTGAAGACTTACAGAAAACGTTTGACCTGTGTCATTGCCAACAAAGGGTATATAACAAAGTATTGAGAAACTTTTGTTATTGACCAAATACTTATTTTCCACCATCATATGCCAATAAATTCATTAAAAATCCTACAATGTGATTTTCTGGATTTTTTTTTCTCATTTTGTCTGTCATAGTTGATGTGTACCTATGATGAAAATTACAGGCCTCTCTCATCTTTTTAAGTGGGAGAACTTGCACAATTGGTGGCTGACTAAATACTTTTTTTCCCCACTGTATATGGAACATCTGGATGGAGAATTCACTGATCCCATGCATGGCATCTGGACACACACACACACACATGCAAACGCACACACACACACACACACACACACACACACACGCACACACACACACATTTCTGGAAGGCGTCTGTTGGTCTTTTGTGTGGGATGCAGGAAAGAGCCAACCACAACAGTTCTTCAGCTGGCAGCTTTAGTTGGTACACAAGGACATAAAGCTTGCCAGTGAAGAACTGCTGTGGGTCAGCCAGTGAGCACCCACGCAACATGTACAGAAGTACACACATATAAACACACACACACAACAGATGCACACACACATTAGGCTACATCTTCTTTCTCTTTGGCCATCAGGGTGGGCAGTGGAATCTGTAGAGAGAGAGAGAAGGGAGGGTGGAGAGAGAGAGGGAAACATTAGAATATATGTCTGACTGAATGGTGCTAAAATACAATATTCAGTACAATATATGCTATCCTAAGGGAATGAATGTGAAAGACAGAGAGCCAAATAGCCTGCATTCATTTGAGATGATGTGTACATATGTGAGCTGTGCAGTCATGTGCTTTCTCACTTGAGCTAGCCCACGTCAGCCGTCCCAGCTCTCCATTAGCTGCCTTAATTCAACACAGTTACTGGAGCTAGATACTTTGCCTCTGGACAAGAGACTGGAACTTTCTGATGCAGAACACTACTGCTATATGGCAAGCTTTATACTGTAGCATTTACGAATAAGAGGGAATAAGATGCCCACCCAAAATGGCATCCTATTCCCTATATAGTGCACTACTTTTGGCAGGGCTTTGGTCAAAAGTAGTGCACTGCATGGGGAATAGGGTGCCATTTCGGTCGACACAGAGTTTGCATTTGTTTTAGGCACTACTGTTCCCTTGGGTCTTCAACTGTTTCTCCAACAAACTATCAAACCATTGCTGTTTTTGTATCCGAGAGGAAAGATATAAAAAATAATATGGCTTCTTATTTACAAGAGCGTGTCATCAAAGGACAGAAATGTTCACTTTAATTAATGTCAGATTAATCCTAATGAACTGCCAGGAGGGCTGTGAAACCTTCAAGAGATACTAGTTACAACACATTATCATCCATGATAAAGAATTAAGCTTAGCTGTGCAGCGTTTTTAGCCTTAGCCTAGTCAAAAAGTGTTGAAAATCAGCTACAATGCTAAAACAACTCTTATACTTGAGTGTCCCATCTATGTTGATTTTCTATTGTTATAAATAACTTATGTCCTTTCAGAAAACCCCATAAAACAACCAAGAAACACCCAGAGAACAAACAACTGTAAATATATACCCAGTAACATAGTAAGGCCTATTTAGTTCAGTCAGTGTATGGTTAGCCTTTTCGCTGAACATATGATTAAAGTCTAGCCTCGCTATGTGCTGTAGTATTTGAAAACTATTCTTGTTATGCCATTTTAAATGCCTCTTCCTAGCTGCATATTTTCTGGGAAGCACAGACCGATTTCTCACAGTTCAAGGACAGGGTTTTGGGCAAAGCTAGCCCTTAGCAGTCCAGTGAACCCAACGACTCTGTAAACCCAATGAACCCACCCCTTGTTGCTATGTTCTGTGCTCCAGTGGAAAGCTCCTGTGGACTGTGTGTGTGTGTGTGTGTGTGTTAAGACTAGTTCTTAAGGGACACCTGATGGGCTGAGTCAGCCTTTGTTTTTGTTGTTTAGTTTTTTAAAGTTTTTTAGGGGGTATATCAGATTGTGGCTTCTGTCAATGTAATTGTCTGCATAATTTCCAATCCCCCAATATATATATTTTATATATATATATTTTCCTTCATTATTTTCCCGTAACCCTACCACCCCTCCCCTAATTGGAGTAAACTAATGAAAAATATTTTCCTTCTTTATTATTTGCCGCTAACCCAACCACCCCTACCCTAATCACCCTTTGTTTGCAGACAGAGATGGACAGAGAAGATTCCTCCAGTGTTCAACAGGAACACTAGCTAGCTGGCAAGGAGATCCAGGAGAGCACTGTTACAGAGAAATGAAGAGAGAGATTGAGATGGAGAGAGCCAGAGAAAGAAAAGAGAAAGAGAGAAAGAGGAAGAGAAGTAGAGAGGGGGAGAGAAAGAGAGAGAACAAGAGAAAGTGAGGTGAAAGAGAAAAGGACACAGGAAATTAGAGCGATGGGCTACACTAATACACTAACACATTCAGACCAAAGAGCAGTGAGTAGCGCTGAGGGGGAACTGACTGGTGACTTTCCTAAATCCCTAATGTGACTTATATAGTGTACAGAACTAGCCAGGGGCTAGTGTCACAACTTAACTTCTACCCTACTGTGGGAATGGATAGTATGATACAGTATGTAGCTAACATAAGGTAGCCATCTAGCTAATGAAATGCAGCTACTGTACCTTTGGACAAGTATCAGAGTCAAAATTAAACGCAACTGTATGACTGGATAAAATAACATGCAATGTACTGCAGCTATTATAGTGTTAGAGTATCCTAATGTAGCTAGCAATGTAGCTAGTCAAATTCAGATGGCAAGGCTTTCACTGCTAGCATTATTAGCATTAGCCATAGACTATAACAGTAGCCAGCCTCAGAATCTTCTAGTAGCATTATTACCATTAGACTGAGGACTAGCATTAGTCAGCCTACAGTACAGTAGTGTTTGTTAAAGGACACCATGCAGTAAGTCAGTAAGTGTCCTCTAGCACCTGCAGACTCTCCAGAGAGGCTCTGACAGAGCACAGTACAGCACTCAGCCATCACAACACACCTGCAGCTACTGCTGTTGCTGACCTCATCTTAGAGTGTGTGCGTGCATGCGAGCATGCATTGACATGGAGCATGACGCCATACTTCATGTGCGTGTTTTAGTGTGTGTGGGCTGTGTTACTAGTAGCACAGACATGGAGGAGAGCAGTATAGAGATAGAGAGAGAAAGAAAGAAAGAAAGAAAGAAAGAAAGAAAGAAAGAAAGAAAGAAAGAAAGAAAGAAAGAAAGAAAGAAAGAAAGAAAGAAAGAAAGAAAGAAAGAAAGAAAGAAAGAAAGAAAGAAAGACAAAGAGAGCGCAATATAATATTATTCAACCCTTGGTGACAAGGTGCTATTTCCTTTCATAGACCCCTCTTTCCCCTTCTATGAGACCAGTTCCTCCACAGAGAGTCAACACAGGCATCCGTTTACACCTACACAGGCACTGAGAATTATGAATAAGATACGTCCATATTATGGTCTGATACCAGTAGTTCTCTTCTCAATGCAATTTCACTCATAGACACCATGCCTATCTTTCTTACTTTATCGCTCTCTCTCTCTCACACACACACGCACACACCCATGCACGCACACGCACACACCCATGCACGCACACACACACACACATGCACGCACGCACACACACACACACACACAGACACACACACACAGGTGTCTGCCTGTTGCTCTGGCTGTGTGTATTTGTCCTGCGTTGTATAATAAATCACTCCTCTGGAACACTGTATTCTGCATCAGGAGTCTGTACGTGTGTGTGTGTGTGCATGTGCATGTGTTTGTCTGCTTGTGAAAAAAAGTGTATGTGTGTGTGCATGCATACTGAAAGTGTTTGTGTGTCCGGCCCTAAGTAACACACACACACACGTTATGAAGTGAGTCCCTCTGTGGTCTCTAAATAAAATGATTACTCACACTGACGTCCTGTACTATGTGGAAAAACACACACAACACAAACACGCTTTACACAACAGACACTTCAAAGAGCTTCTGGACATCAGAACAGCGATTACTCACCTTGAATTGGACAAATAATTTTTCTTTAATGAGTCGGACGAGAGGGATTTGCTCCAGACACCCGACAGGGCCCTCATCCCCGTCATTCGCAGTAGAAAGAAAAGGAGATATCGCGGAAGGAGATCGGGGTGCCTGGTAAGGAGCCGGCGACATGTGGCTAATCTGCCTTTGCCATCGATACTATTGGCCAATTTACAATCGCTTGATAATAAAGTGGACGAACTACAGGCACGAATGTCCTACCAACGGGACATTAAAAACTGTAATATCTTATGTTTCACAGAGTCGTGGCTGAACGAAGAATAACATACTGCTGGCGGGTTATACACTGTATCGGCAGGATAGAACAGCAGCCTCTGGTAAGAGGTAAGGGGTGGCGGTCTATGTATATCTGTAATCAACAGCTGGTGCACGATATCTAAGGAAGTCTCAAGGTTTTGCTCGCTTGAGGTAGAGTATCTCATGATAAGCTGTAGACCACACTATCTACCAAGAGAGTTTTCATCTATATTCTTCGTAGCTGTCTATTTACCACCACAAACCGATGCTGGCACTAAGACCGCACTCAATGAACTGTATACGGCCATAAGCAAACAGAAAAACGCTCATCCAGAGGCGGCGCTCCTAGTGGCCAGGGACTTTAATGCAGGGAAACTTAAATCCAAACTATTACAGACTACAAAGGGAAGCACAGCCGCGAGCTGCCCAGTGACAGGAGCCTACCAGACAAGCTAAATTACTTCTATGCTTGCTTCGAGGCAAGTAACACTGAAACATGCATGAGAGCATCAGCTATTCCCGACGACTGTGTGATCACGCTCTCCATAGCCGATGTGAGTAAGACCTTTAAACAGGTCAACATTCACAAGGCTGCAGGGCCAGACGGATTACCAGGACGTGTACTCCGAGCATGCACTGACCAACTGGCAAGTGTCTTCACTGACATTTTCAACCTCTCCCTGTCTGGACAAAAGGAACACCTATGTGAGAATGCTATTCATTGACTACAGCTCAGTGTTCAACACCATAGTGCCCTCAAAGCTCATCACTAAGCTAAGGACCCTGGGACTAAACACCTCCCTCTGCAACTGGATCCTGGATTTCCTGATGGGCCGCCCCCAGGTGGTAAGGGTAGGTAATGATGTATATTCTTTAATAAATTAGAAGATAGAACTGGGTTAATCACGAACATTGAGTTAGAATTGTTTGTTACTGGGCTAGGAATTTTATTGGGGCATTTCACTGTGTGGAATGAGGGCGGAGCAGTAAAAGGAAGAGGGCGGAGCAATAAAATAGCGGGAAAACTGAAGAGGACTATATAAGATGGAGGGGGACCTTAAGAATGGGTGCTCCTCTGCAGACGAGCATCGGCTTTGTTGGAAACTTTAATAAAGTCATTTCTTGGTGCAAAAAAACTCTGTAACAACACATCCGCCATGCTGATCCTCAACACGGGAGCCCCTCAGGGGTGCGTGCTCAGTCCCCTCCTGTACTCCCTGTTCACTCATGACTGCATGGCCAGGCACGACTCCAACACCATCATTAAGTTTGCCGATGACACAACAGTGGTAGGCCTGATCACCGACAACGACGAGACAGCCTGTAGGGAGGAGGTCAGAGACCTGGCCATGTGGTGCCAGGACAACAACCTCTCCCTCAACGTGATCAAGACAAAGGAGATGATTGTGGACTACAGGAAAAAGAAGAGGACCGAGCATGCCCCCATTCTCATCGACAGGGCTGTAGTGGAGCAGGTTGAGAGCTTCAAGTTCCTTGGTGTCCACATTAAATTAACATGGTCCAAGCACACCAAGATAATCGTGAAGGGGGCACGACAAAACCTATTCCCCCTAAGGAGACTGAAAAGATTTGGCATGGGTCCTCAGATCCTCAAAAGGTTCTACAGCTGCACCATTGAGAGCATTCTGACTGGTTGCATCACTGCCTGGTATGGCAACTGCTCGGACTCCGACCGAAAGGCACTACAGAGGGTAGTGCGTACGGCCCAGTACATCACTGGGGCCAAGCTTACTGCCATCCAGGACCTCTATACCAGGCAGTGTCAGAGGAAGGTCCAAAAATTGTTAAAGACTCCAGCCACCCTATTCATAGACTGTTCTCTCTGCTACCGCATGGCAAGCGGTACCGGAACGCCAAGTCTAGGTCCAAGAGGCTTCTAAACAGCTTCTACCCCTAAGCCATAAGACTCCTGAACATGTAATCAAATGGCTACCCAGACTATTTGCATTGCCCCCCCCCCTTTACTGCTGCTTTTAATTATTTGTTACTTTTATTTCGTATTATTTTATATTGTATTTTTTAGTGATTTTTTTGGTATTCTTTCTTAAAACTGCATTGTTGGTTAAGGGCTTGTAAGTAAGCATTTCATTGTAAGGTCTACACCGGTTGTATTCGGCGCATGTGACAAATAACATGTGATTTGATGTGTGTGTGTGTGCGTGCGTGCGTGTTTAAGGAGGGAATTACACATATAAATACGTACTGCAGTTCTGATCTTCCATAAAAAAATCACTGCAACACACACACCGACACACACACCGACACACACATACATATTGTACACCACCCTCAGGCCCAGGCTGCCACAACACTGTAAATAATGCCCACCACCACCACCACCTTCCACCCTCTACCCCTCATAAATTGCTTTCAAGTCAACGGGAGATCAATATATTAGTTACAGCCCCCCTCGCAGTAGAATTACTAGGAAGAGGAAAGGGACTCTATTTCAACTAAAACTTCTCACTGGCTGCCTCTCTCTATGGCTGGCTGTGGATTAACTGTATATTACAGAGGGGGAACCACTCCCCGCTCCTATAGCTCCGTCTGTCATAATAGCTTTATCACCAAAACAGAGCCATTGATCAGAGAATAGGACACGCTGGTGGAAATGCTCATTTCTTGCAGAATGAGAGAGACTGGAAGAGAGACAGAGAGAGAGGGGGGGGGGAGAGAGAGAGCGAGAGAATGAGAGCATATGCATGCATGCGCTAGACAGTGCGTGAGACCAGGAGCCACACCCAGTTGTGTGGAGGCAGGAATCTCTGGAAGGGAAAACCGCCGAGCATTCTGGGAATACACACAAACCATTTGGGTTATGAAATGCCATTTGACACTGCTAACGAAGGAGGAGAGGGGGGCCAGACTAGTCACTACAATGGGGGAAACATTTCTCTGTCTCACGTCACTGTTACTGCAACCGGATGTGTTTTGACATCCCATAGGATTTATATATTATGTCTTGCAAATGCCACTCATGTTCTGTTAATTTACAACATTATGGCAGTAATGTGACTCCATAGAGATTAGATTGACCATAACATGCCAATATAACAACTTCTCATAAATTCAAAGAGAATTAATAAATATATACAGTGGGGAGAACAAGTATTTGATACACTGCCGATTTTGCAGGTTTTCCTACTTACAAAGCATGTAGAGGTCTGTAATTTTTATCATAGGTACACTTCAACTGTGAGAAACGGAATCTAAAACAAAAATCCAGAAAATCACATTGTATGATTTTTAAGTAATTAATTTGCATTTTATTGCTTGACATAAGTATTTGATACATCAGAAAAGCAGAACTTAATATTTGGTACAGAAACCTTTGTTTGCAATTACAGAGATCATACGTTTCCTGTAGGTCTTGACCAGGTTTGAACACACTGCAGCAGGGATTTTGGCCCACTCCTCCATACAGACATTCTCCAGATCCTTCAAGTTTCGGGGCTGTCGCTGGGCAATACGGACTTTCAGCTCCCTCCAAAGATGTTCTATTGGGTTCAGGTCTGGAGACTGGCTAGGCCACTCCAGGACCTTGAGATGCTTCTTACAGAGCCACTCCTTAGTTGCCCTGGCTGTGTGTTTCGGGTCGTTGTCATGCTGGAAGACCCAGCCACGACCCATCTTCAATGCTCTTACTGAGGGAAGATCTCGTGATAAATGGCCCCATCCATCCTCCCCTCAATACGGTGCAGTCGTCCTGTCCCCTTTGCAGAAAAGCATCCCCAAAGAATGATGTTTCCACCTCTATGCTTCACGGTTGGGATGGTGTTCTTGGGGTTGTACTCATCCTTCTTCTTCCTCCAAACACGGCGAGTGGAGTTTAGACCAAAAAGCTCTATTTTTGTCTCATCAGACCACATGACCTTCTCCCATTCCTCCTCTGGATCATCCAGATGGTCATTGGCAAACTTCAGACGGGCCTGGACATGCGCTGGCTTGAGCAGGGGGACCTTGCGTGCGCTGCAGGATTTTAATCCATGACGGCGTAGTGTGTTACTAATGGTTTTCTTTGAGACTGTGGTCCCAGCTCTCTTCAGGTCATTGACCAGGTCCTGCCGTATAGTTCTGGGCTGATCCCTCACCTTCCTCATGATCATTGATGCCCCACGAGGTGAGATCTTGCATGGAGCCCCAGACCGAGGGTGATTGACCATCATCTTGAACTTCTTCCATTTTCTAATAATTGCGGCAACAGTTGTTGCCTTCTCACCAAGCTGCTTGCCTATTGTCCTGTAGCCCATCCCAGCCTTGTGCAGGTCTACAATTTTATCCCTGATGTCCTTACACAGCTCTCTGGTCTTGGCCATTGTGGAGAGGTTGGAGTCTGTTTGATTGAGTGTGTGGACAGGTGTCTTTATACAGGTAACGAGTTCAAACAGGTGCAGTTAATACAGGTAATGAGTGGAGAACAGGAGGGCTTCTTAAAGAAAAACTAACAGGTCTGTGAGAGCCGGAATTCTTACTGGTTGGTAGGTGATCAAATATTTATGTCATGCAATAAAATGCAAATTAATTACTTAAAAATCATACAATGTGATTTTCTGGATTTGTGTTTTAGATTCCGTCTCTCGCAGTTGAAGTGTACCTATGATACAAATTACAGACCTCTACATGCTTTGTAAGTAGGAAAACCTGCAAAATCGGCAGTGTATAAAATACTTGTTCTCCCCACTGTAACTATACATATATTATATGTTATATAAAATGACTACCCAGACAGAGATATTACTTAGTATTTTTCCTCAATGCAGCTCTGTACTGTAGCAGCAAGAGGTTGTCTACTAATAAAATAGGAGCCCCAGAGCAAATGGCTTAAATAGGTGAGGCAGAGGAGAGAGAGAGAAAGAGAGAGAGAGAACGAGAGAGAGAGAAAGATAGGAAAGATGAGAAAGCGATACATAGAGAGGGAGAGGGAGAGGGAGAGGGAGAGGGAGAGGGAGAGGGAGAGGGAGAGGGAGAGGGAGAGGGAGAGGGAGAGGGAGCGAGAGCATGGTGAGCATGAGAGAGAGGTGAGAAAAAGAGAGGGCTGAAAGTGAGAGAAATAGAGGGAGTGAGAAGAGCAACAGGAATAAAATAAATTGTGAGTAGGCCTTGGAGGCTTGCAGGCATAAGCAGCATGGAACTCAGAGACAGATAGTGGCCTTACAGCCTTACACACACACACACACACACACAAACACACACACACACACACACTGCTAATCTGTCCCATTAGAAATTCACTGCAATATCACACAGGCCTTCATTGAATTAGTCATAAGAGCACCATGCATATGCATCAACCAGGACCCACGCCCACTCAAACCTAACTGCTGAGTCAGAGAGAGGCGGGGAGAGAGTCTGTGTGCTTGCTTGTGTGTGTGGTTGTGTGCTTGCGTGCGCTTATCCACCACACAGGTTGTTTCAACATATGTTATAGTGTTTGCATGTTAGTGTGTGTGTGTATGGGCAAATGCTGTAGACATCTGATCTCAGCTACTGTAAGCGTTGCCATTTTACCAAACCACCTCCGACAACAGCAATCTGACAGCAATTATGCCACGGTGAGTCATCTGGTGTGAAGACACAGCTTGCTTTGAGCTCTTTGCTGTCTGCTTGATAGCACTGATTTCATTCATATGCATCTGCAGCCCTGAATAGGAAGTGATGATGTAGGAGGAACTGGAAGAGGGGGGCAGGAAGTAGCACTATAACACGGTTATGGGTTTTGAAAGAACACCTGTAGCCAGGAAACAACTCTGATTTTGTTGTTAATTAGTTGTTATTGTGTGTGTGTGTGTGTGTGTGTGTGTGTGTGTGTGTGTGTGTGTGTGTGTGTGTGTGTGTGTGTGTGTGTGTGTGTGTGTGTGTGTGTGTGTTAAGGGGGTAAACAGGAAGTGTGTGTTAGGGGGTATCCGGCTCCCAGACGTCAGAGGGACAGCGAGGCAGACATCCTGCCCCAAACTTTCCCACAATACAGCACACACACACTCACACACACACCTCTGCACACTCATCCTGTATGACAGCTGTGTGTGTATGTGTGTGTGTGTGTTTGTGTCATTAGCTGATCATCAAGGCTGTGTGCCTGCCTGTGTGTCTGCCTATGTATTTGTGTGGCATCCCGGGTCTTCAGCTTGACGCACACTGATGCTTTTCTTCCTGTAGTCTTTCTTTAGTCCTCTTCTTAATTTGAGCCAGTTTGCTACAGCAGGAAAATAATCCTGCAGCAACAGGACATAGGAATTATTATGTGGATTATAATTAATCTGCATTTTTGTAGGGGTTGATACATTTTTCGTAAGGGAAAATCAAGTCTGAAATTTCAAAGTGGAAATTACAAACTTCAGAAGCCTTTTTAAACCTCAAATACAATACACATTTTAAATGTCCTGCATTGCAGGAAAGTTCTCCTGCAACAGGGTGATCAAATTGAGATCCTACATTTGTATAAGAACGAAGGGGGCTGCAAGGTTATCAACAATGTGTCATGACTAGCTCCATAATTTAATGTTGCTCTTCTAAAACCAACAGAGGAATAAGTGGAGAGAGAGGGAGGTAGAGAGAGAATCAGAGAGAGAGAAAGAGAGAAATATTGAGAGGGAGATATAGAGAGGGATTGAGGGAGAGAGAGAGAATGAGAGAGAGACAGAGAGCCAGCGGCAGAGAGAGGGAGAGAGAGAGATAGGGAGGGAGAGGGAGATAGGGGGAGTATCCCTGGGAAAAGTGACACATTAAAGTAAATTATTTGTGTGCTTCCCCCCCAGACCAGACCAGTCTAGCCATCGCCTTTCCCTTCCAGGATTTGGGCGTGTGTGTGAATAAAAACATTGTTTCTGGGTCTGCATCTGTGTGTGCCTGTCTGTATGAATGTGTATGTGTGTCTACCTGTGTGTCCATCTGTGTGTGTGTGTGTCCATCTGTGTATGTGTGTGTGTGTCCATCTGTGTGTGTCCGCGTGTGTTTGTGTGTGAATGTTCCCCTTCAAGCTCCTCACACTCCCTGACCTCTCCATCCATGTGTGAACTTTGCCCTCAGTGATGAAAACTAAAATTCCTTTGGCCACTCGCTTGCGAACAGACAAGCAAGCAAACAAAACAGTTTGATATAGAGAGAGAAAGGGGGGGGGGGGGATTCCATGGCCCTTATACAATGGAGAGGACCGTGGGGCAACACGGAAACAGCTCAACCATCTCAGGAATTCTCATAATCTCCTAACTAATTTCGCTGGTTGTAGGAGGGGGGAGGAGGTGGGAGGTGGTGGGAGGAAAAGGGGTGAGAATGAGCTGAGAGAGGGAGGTGAGGGAAGGAAGGAAGGAGAGGGAAAGAGCAATGAGGGAGGCAGTGGAACGGGGGAGAGAGAGAGGAGAGAAGGAGTCATACTTCTTCTTGAATGTGTAATTATGAAAGTTGAGGGAAAGAGTGTAGTAGTCACACCCAAGTACAGAGCAGAGGGAGGGGGAAGGAGGGAGGGCGGGCGGGCAGGAGCCCCTTCCTTCAATGGGCTTATAACCCAATGAATTGCAATGGACCCAATGTACAGTATGCAGTATGACTAGGCTGTAGATTGTAAGTCTCATTAAAAAATACAATCTAAAAGTACTTCCCGAGGAGAAGGGAGGCCTGGGAGGAAGCCTCAACTGGGCCAACAGGGCCCCATGAATTGTGCCCTTTACCATTGTGCCTATCCTTCTATACATCCTAACCCATGTGAACTCATCACTTAATACACACATACAGGGCATGGATCCATTTCCCCATAGGACAGAAGATGTTTGTTTCTTCATAAAGGACAGTGCTAGTTTCACAGTGGTTCGCTTGTCAATGAGAGTTTTTGACTAGTGGTTGACCACGTTTCCAGACACACCTCACAAGACGTGACTGTGGGAATAACAGACTACACCACAGGACTGTCTGTGTCTGTGTGTGTGTGTGTGTGTGTGTGTGTGTGTGTGTGTGTGTGTGTGTGTGTGTGTGTGTGTGTGTGTGTGTGTGTGTGTGTGTGTGTGTGTGTGTGTGTGTGTGTGTGTGTGTGTGTGTGTGTGTGTGTGTGTGTGTGTGTGTGAGAGAGAGAGAGAGAGCGAGAAAAAGGGTGTGCCTATGCATGTTGGAAAGAGAATGTGAATTGATTTGAGCATGTGTCTGCGTAAACCTGTGTGTGTGTGTGTTTACTGAGGAAATTGAGTGAGAGAGCAAGAGTGAAAAAACATTGATGTCTGTGTTATGTGTGTGTGTGTCCACCATTTCATGAGCTGCAGGCTGCCACATACACATATGTACACAGATGGCCTGGGAGTACATTCCATCCAGGGAACATTCTGGTAGACTGAGACACAGTGAGCAGATAGTTTAAGTTCCAAGTGGAAATTAGCTCCTGCTAACCCGCAAAGACTCTCATTACTTAGAGTATCTACCTACCTTATGACCCCCAGCCTAGTTCTTTGACCACACACACACACACAAACAAACACACACACACTCACACACAGACACACACACACACACAGAGAGGCTCTTATCCAACCACAGATCACATTGACATTCTTTGCGCGACACTGGCTGCCATACTGCCAAAGTGTTCCGTCTCTCTCCTCCCTAACCAGCTCGCACATAGATCAGTTATAGCATAAGCATGTATCCGATAACCTCAATGATTATATGAAGCATTTACTAAATAGTGTCAGTTACCACATTAATGTAGTTATCCTGCCACAGACAACTGAGCAGTCGAAAGAACAACAGACGTGATATGGACATCGTAAAAAGGTGCAAAGCTGCTCATTGCTTAGTAATTGCTAACAAATATAACCTTTCAGGGAAAAAGTGTTACAGTTGCGAAATCATTGATTTTCTGAGAACTACAGTCTACTAATGTTCTGACAAGAATATGTTGACTCATGGAGGTGGAAAGGAGGTCACACAGATACCATGATGTTAAATGGAATTGTTAGTATTTCTTGGGTTGCCTTGGTGTAACTACATAGTAATTACATAGTTATTGCAGAACTCGTTTCAATAACTAGTTGGGCAAAATCTGTGTATTCATCTTTATCGTTGCATATGGAATGTGTCCCAAATGGCACCCTATTCCCTTTATAGTGCACTACCTTTGACCAGGGCCCATCGGTTCCTGAGATACAATTATGTTAAACAGATGTGTCCACAGCAAGCAGACATTTGGCCAAATATGCAGCATTTTCCACTGACAGGAGGACTTGTGCTCAACAGGTTCGTTCCTGCAGAATGGATTTCTAACTCTCTCTTTCTCACTCTCTCTCTTGCTCTCTGTCCCTCTGTCTCTTTCACTCGCCATCAACTCCCTCTGAATACCTTCTCGCTTTGCTCCCTTCCTCCCTTCCTCCCTCTCTACCTCTCCCTCCCCTCCATCAACCCCATCACCCCTGTCCCTCCCTCCTATCCCTTCTCTCCCTCTGACTCTTTTGCTCTCCCTCTCTATCCCTTTTGCACTCTCTCTCTCTCTCTCTCTCTCCTCTCTCTCTCTCTCTCTCCTGCTCTTCCTACACCCCCCCTCTCTCCCCTTCTCCCCCCCCACTCTCCCACTCTCTCCCATTCTCTCTCCCTCCCTGTCCCTCCCTCTCTCCCAATCTCTCTCCCACACTCTCTCCCTCCCTCTCTCCTCTCTTTCCATTGGTCAGCTCTTTGGGCCTGGGGAGCATTCCTGGGATGCCTGGTACATATGGTATAAATTCCATTCAGTCTGCTGAGGGCCCAGACCTGCACGCTGTCTGAACACAGAGCACACACACAAGAGCACACACACAGACAGCACGCATGCGTAGGCCCTACCTCTCTCAGACCCGCCCTGTTCCTCTACCTCTCTATCTTTCCACCTCACTCTAACTCTCTCTCTCAT